>NC_069500.1:118564208-118619208 GCF_027579735.1 Bombina bombina
AAGGTACCTTCATTCTGTTTTATTTGTTGCCAGAAGAGGATGCTCCACGTCGGATGTCTTGAAGATGGACCCGCTCCGTGCCGGATGGATGAAGATAGAAGATGCAGTCTGGATGAAGACTTCTGGCCGTCTAGAGGACCACTTCACCCGGCTTGAATGAAGACGTCTCCCAGTAAGTCGATCTTCAGGGGGTTAGTGTTAGTTTTTTTTTAAGGGTGTATTGGGTGGGTTTTATTTTTTAGATTAGGGTTTGGGCAGTAAAATAGCTAACTGCCCTTTTAAGGGTAATGCCCATCCAAATGCTCTTTTCAGGGCAATGGGGAGCTTAGGTTTTTTTAGATAGTATTTTTATTTGGGGGGTTGGTTGTGTGGGTGGTGGGTTTTACTGTTGGGGGTTGTTGTATTTTTTTTTACAGGTAAAAGAGCTGATTACTTTGGGGCAATGCCCCGCAAAAGGCCCATTTAAGGGCTATTGGTAGTTTAGTTAAGGCTAGGGTTTTTTTATTTTGAGGGGTCTTTTTTATTTTAATAGGGCTATTAGATTAGGTGTAATTAGTTTACATTTCTGTAATTTGTTTATTATTTTCTGTAATTTAGTGTTTGTTTTTAATTTAGTTAATCTATTTAATTATAGTGTAGTGTTAGGTGTTAGTGTAACTTAGGTTAGGTTTTATTTTACAGGTAAAATTGTATTTATTTTAGCTAGGTAGTTATTAAATAGTTAATAACTATTAATAACTATTCTACCTAGTTAAAATAAATACAAACTTGCCTGTAAAATAAAAATAAATCCTAAACTAGCTACAATGTAACTATTAGTTATATTGTAGCTAGCTTAGAGTTTATTTTACAGGTAAGTATTTAGTTTTAAATAGGAATAATTTAGTTAATGATAGGAATATTTATTTAGATTTATTTAAATTATATTTAAGTTAGTGGGTGTTAGGTTTAGGGTTAGACTTAGGTATAGGGGTTAATACTTTAATATAGTGGCGGCGATGTTGGGGACGGCAGATTAGGGGTTAATAAATGTAGGTAGGTAGCAACGATGTTAGGGATGGCAGATTAGGGGTTAATAATATTTAACTAATGTTTGCGAGGCGGGAGTGTGGTGGTTTAGGGCTTAATATGTTTATTATAGTGGCTGCGACGTTGGGGGGCGGCAGATTAGGGGTTAATAAGTGTAGGTAGGTGGCGGCGACATTGGGGGCGGCAGATTAGGGATTAATAAATATAATGTAGGTGGCGGCTATGTTGGGGGCAGCAGATTAGGGTTTCATAAGTATAATGTAGGTGGCGGCGGTGTCCGGAGCGGCAGATTAGGGGTTAATAAGTATAAAATTGGTGTTGGCGATGTTGGGGGCAGCAGGTTAGGGGTTAATAAGTGTCAGATTAGGGGTGTTTAGACTCGGGGTCCATGTTAGGGTGTTAGGTGTACACATAACTTTTATTTCCCCATAAGAATCAATGGGGCTGCGTTAGTGAGTTTTACGCTGCTTTTTTGCAGGTGTTAGACTTTTTTCAGCCGGCTCTCTCCGTTGATTGCTATGGGGAAATCGCGCACGAGCACGTTACACCAGCTCACCGCTGACTTTTTGTCTTTTAACGTCGGGTTTCTGAAAACTCGTAATACCAGCGCTGTATCTGAGGGGTGAGAAAAAACTGCTCGTTAGCACCGCATAGACTCTAACGCAAAACTTGTAATCTAGGCGTTAGTTTTTAGCTTATACACCCTCTTTTCAGACAAACTGCAACCCCTCATTAGATGCCTGCCTAAGAACCCATTCAGACCTGACTAGACACTGCAAAAAAAGAAAGGAGACAGATATTGTCTTGTTTTATTAATTTTTTTTACAACACCCCTTAGAAAGACACCCTGTTTTCAGAGTAAAAAGTGACTTTAGATCTTTCTACCAGGGAAATAGAAGTACTGGCAAGATTTAATTAATAATATTGCCAGCCCAGAAAACTTTAGATCATCGGGCCCTAAGTATTGGTCTCATTGTGTATAGAGAGATAAGATAAGGATGATTTTGAGTAAAATTGAGATAAACTAATGAGGTCTGCTCTCCTTGGAAGCTCAGCCCATTTCATTGGGATGTGGTTTCAATTATTGGAGAGAGCTATTTCACATATAAAAATAAGTATAAAGGAACAATCTCTCACATTTTATACTCTGCAGCTGTTATAACAAGTTATTGTAACAATTTTATAGTACAATGTTCCTTTAATGAAATATTAAACATGATCTCACCTGAGGGCCCTGAGCAGTCTCTACTTTTACGACATTACAAATGTAATTTACAAATACTGAAACTAGTTAGTTGAAAAAGCTTCTTTCATACAAAAGAAAATGAAATAAATGCTAAAACATTTTACCTAGTGAACATTATGATACATCAGTCTATATACTCCAAAGAATGGATACATTAATGGCTAATAGGAGCCCTTTATTGGCTCATTAGAAATATATACCAAATACAAATTTCATGGCAATCAGTGTTCATGCTCCATATGTATAGATTAAGAGCTTTATTGTGTATTGACTTAGCGTGTAAGTAAAGTCAAAATCAAAATGATAAAAACAACATTTCTAGGATCAAATCAGTTTTTTCTCTTGGTATCCTTTGTTGAAAAGCACACTAGGGTAAACTCAGGAGCAGAAAGGCACTAGTAGAAACTAGCTGTTGATTGGCAGCTGCACATTATGCCTCTTGCTATAGGCTCAACCAACGTGTTAAACTAGCTCCCAGAAGTGCCTTGCTACTCCTGAGCATACCTAGGCTAACTCTTCAACATAGGATACCAAAAGAATATAGTAAGTATTATAATAGATGTAAACTGAAAATTAGTTTAAAATTGCACGTTTTATCTGAATCACTAAAGTTAAAATTTGCCTTTACTGTCACTTTAATTCTGTAGGAAATGTGCTTAGTAAATATTTTGTAATAATATATTCTATAAAATAGAACAATATAGTCTGTAAAGAAATATTTGCAATGATTTCTTTCTTCAATGTTATTCAGTATCTACAGAAAACAATGACAAGTCTGTAAACTGCTCTTGTTGATTGTATCTCACAGACAATTATAAAGTTTGTAAACAAAAAAAAGCTCAGCTACTCCAAATTCAGAGACAATAACCTTTTATTTAAAAAAAAATCTTTCTAATGTCACTTCTTAGAAAATAAACAATTGTGTATTCAGTCAAAGCTGTATTTACCATCATACCAATACATTTATTTATTTAGGGAAAATAAATTATTCCAACTGTTTAGCTAGAAAATGTTAAAAAGGTATTTATTTCCGCTATATAAAAGTCATTGCAAACACAAGATTATTCATGACATATTTTACAACAATATGCATAGGTAACGATCGTATATTTAAATACACCTTAGTGAAACCAATCTCTCATTTGGTACATGGACCATTAAATTGTATCTCTGCTTTCATCTTTGCACATTTTATAGCCCCCAGCGAGCAGAGGTTCACAGTTCTTTGTCTTCCTGCAGTTCCGGTCTTGATACAATATTGTTGGTCTTTGTTATCAGGGCACTTATACGGCAAAATGCAGCTACATTGTGCTCCCAGCTAAAAGTAAACAAGGGGATAAAAGTTTGTTTCTATTTAATTAATTAAAAAAAAAAAAACAGAGGAAAGATGTTCTACATTAGTTGAATAAATAGTACTAAAATGCGTCTGCAATTAAAGGGACAGTATTCTCCTGCATGTAATACACACTATTATAAAGAATAATAAGCACTGATACTGATATAAAAATCCAGTATTAAAACCGTTTAAAACGTACTTAGAAGCTCCCAGTTTAGCTCTGTTGAAAAGGTTAGCCGGAACACCCAGTGAAAGTGGTTGTATAGCAAAAACAGCAGACACCCCCCCTTCCTCTGCATATGAAAAGAACTTTTACACAAACAGGAGCTGGAGTAGGTTTACATCAGTATACTTCTAAAACTTCTGGGGCTTGGTTAGGAGTCTGAAAATTAGCGCAATGTTATTTAAAAAAAAAAAAAAAATACTGTACCTTAAAAAAAAATGTATGGGCTATATAAATAGATCAACTATAAAACATTTATTGAAGAAAAATCTAGTGTATAATGTCCCTTTAAATTATAACGATGGTAATACAGAGCTGAAACTTTTCATAAATGATTTGTTGCCTCTAATAATTTATTAAAGGGACACTGTACCCAAAAATTTAATTTCGTGATTCAGATTGAGCATGAAATTTTATGCAAATTCGAATTTACTCTATTATCAAATTTTCTTCATTCTCTTGGTATCTTTATTTGAAATGCAAGAATTAAGTTTAGATGCCGGCCCATTTTTGGTGAACAATCTGGGTTGTCCTTGCTGATTGGTGGATAAATTCATCCACCAATAAAAAAGTGCTGTCCAGAGTACTGTAACAAAAAAAAAGCTTAGATGCCTTCTTTTTCAAATAATGATAGCAAGAGAACGAAGAAAAATTGATAATAGGAGTAAATTAGAAAGTTGCTTAAAATTGCATGCTCTTTCTGAATTACAAATGAACACATTTGGGTTCAGTGTCCCTTTAACATAACTAGAATTTGATATTTATCTATTTTAACTCCAAAAATTAAATAGCTGAATTTGCTAGATGGATTAGCACACATATTGTCATGCAAAAGTATACATAAATGGACAGAAAACGTTTTTTATGCATATACAGGTAAAAGATTATTTTTTTTTGCACGAAAAAGGCAAATAAAGCTGGTTATTAGGAGTTTGAAGCAAACTGGAAGTGCAACTGAGCCTTAAGGACCGGTTGCTCACTGGCTCACAAGCAACTCTTCTGCAACTTTATTGGTGGACAGTGATGCACTTCACAAGCGTAAATACAAAATATCTATTTTACTTAGTACCAAAAACTTAAAAAATACAAAAAAAAAATACATTTTAAAAATGCTCTCTTATAGATTCAAGAAATAAAAGAATGTCTGTCCTTTATTATAGAATGATAGACTATGACAGAAATTACATTAATCCAGTAAAATAGCTTCAATTTGAATACGGCTTTATTGATAATTAGCCATAACAGATGTTTAACATTACATTTTAAAATTGCTCTATTCAATAATGCTTCAACTTTTCTTTTGCCAATACAAAAGTACAGTAATTGTATCTGTGGTTATTGGCTTGTTGGGGGAGAGATCCATAGGTCTATTCTGGTTAGGTTGGACACTATGCAGAAAATTGAAATTGCATCCCAACTGAAGTCAATTGGTTGAGGCAAATACCATAGTGCCTCCTCTCTTTCTAAGAGTCCCTGTACTGCACCCATAGTAAGCATGAGCTATCATTGGAAACCATGGCAACTGGTCAATGTGGTTTATAGTACATAACAAAATAATTCATACCTGAACAAACCTCCCAGTCGTAACAGATATCGTATCCACAAGGCTCCTTCTTTACACTACTTATAGACAGGTTTAACCGGTCTTGCACCCATGCAAGGTTAATGTCCCCACAAGGCCCATTATCCAAGAATAAAGCTGTCTTACTCCCAGGCACTTTTCAGCCAAGAACTGACAACGAGACATTGTGAGGTAATTGTCCAGAATTGTATCAAAAATGCACATTTCTTCAGTGTAATGACTGAAAAAGAAACAGAGAATAATTATTTGACATGAAATTCTTCATTAAAGCAGAAATGAGTCCTGTAGAATGCGTTGCAGAAATTGTTTATATAGTTGAAGTAGCCTTGTGACTAACTTTCCATTTATCGAATGTAACATTCAAAACATAGAATGTAGCATCTGCGTATTCAAATATTAACATTCTTTAGTCTATGGGAATAAATCTTGAAATATAATACTCAGATGTAACTTAAAGGGACAGTCTAGGCCAAAATAAACTTTCATGATTCAGATAGAGCATGTAATTTTAAACAATTTTGCAATTTACTTTTATCACCAATTTTGCTTTGTTCTCTTGGTATTCTTAGTTGAAAGCTTAACCTAGGAGGTCCATATGCTAATTCTTAGACCTTGAAGCCCACCTCTTTCATATTGCATTTTAACAGTTTTTTCACCACTAGAGGGTGTTAGTTCACATATTTCATATAGATAACACTGTGCTCGTGCACGTGAAGTAATCTGGGAGCAGGCACTGATTGGCTAGACTGCAAGTCTGTCAAAAGAACTGAAAAAAGGGGGCAGTTTGCAGAGGCTTAGATACAAGATAATCACAGAGGTTAAAAGTATATTATTATAACTGTGTTGGTTATGCAAAACATGGTGGAATGGGTAATAAAGGGATTATCTATCTTTTAAAACAATAAAAATTCTGTTGTAGACTGTCCCTTTAATATTCTGAGTATTCAGTGGAGCAGTTCTTTTAATTTTTAACTATGTGTCACTGTAACCAGATGCTACAATATACAAAAAATACCAAGTATATTGTCTGCTAATTATATATATATTTTCTTACCGACAATCCTCTTCTGGAGACATACAGAGACATTCAGAACCCACTTGTTTTTCCCCAAGGTTGCAATTTCCTTGAAAATACTTTTTTGGGTTCTGCAGAATAAGAACACAAATTTGTTGCAAAAGTCTACAAACAACATAAATATTTTAATTCATTTCAAATTGTCCTTTTTAGCAACATTTACATATTATTGCAGATTCTTGAGAGTTGTTTATCTTGTCTCCTTTGCTGTGTGCAGTTAGGGTCAGTGATCAAGCAATCACAGAGCAGCATGTAGTCTGAGTTCTGAACTCCATGGAATACACTACAATCTCTCTGGATGGAGCGGAAATTTACAGTTTTCAGATTTATATTATAGAGAACCAAGCAAAACGAATATTTGAACATTTTATGGGAATTACATTTTTAGTTTAATGTCCCTTTAAAAGAACAATAAACTCAAAATGTAGTCCCTCATTACTAGTGGAGAGCAAAAATATTAGCATTATTGTTGTCTAATATTGCTCAAGTTAAATCAACAGCACTTTTATTTTGCTCTCTTATTATATGTTGAAAGTATTTTTTTTTATCTTTTGAGCAAATTCTAGGGAGCGCAGGTGCATTGAATCCCTCAATTCTATAGGGCACGCTGAAATACTCATGTTAGCTATTGTTTGAGCACTAAGCTGAAGGTACACTTAACGTCTATTCAAGTAGGGGAGTACTTCACTTAGTTATATGCTATGGTGTCGATTAAAATATAAGAATTAAAAACACTGCACTAATACATCCCTATACACACACACACAGAGTGCAGTCCATTCATGTTTTGTACATGTTTAGGAAAATTAAGGGCCTGTGTCACACTTGTTTGTATCTCAGTGTGTTTGCTTGCAGGCATGCATTGTGTGGCTGTAGGTTAACCCTTCGAGTGCTAAGCTGGATTTCATTTTTAGTAGCTGCTTAGATGCCTGAGATTCAGGCTTCTAAGCAGCATGCCCCCTTTCCCTATACTTTCTATTGTAATTTTAAATAAAGTTGCGCGTGACGTCACTGCACATCACAGGAAGCCCCTGGTGATGCCTGTCACAATACAGGCCCGATCGCCAGGCTTGGAGTCGGTAGGAGGCCCCCAGATTGCTAAAAAGGCAGTTGAGTGCTAGTGACGGCTCTGAGCCAATCGTTAGCACACAAGGGGTTAAGGATCCAGGGAGGCAGAGATCTTGACATGGTCCTGGGCCTATCACCATTTGCCAAATGCTGTAACTAACTCTTCAATTTGCTATGTGTTGTTTTTAATAACTTACACTTAGATTACAAGTTTTGTGTTCATGTTTTAAACGCTGAAAATTTTAAAAAAATAAAAAAAAACGCTAGCTTACAATAAACTACCAATAGCCTTAAAAGGGCCATTTGTAGGGCATTGCCCTAAAGAAATCAGCTCTTTTCCCTGTAAAAAAATACAAAGATCGCCAACAGTAAAACCACCACCCAACCAACCACATAAAATAAAAAAACCTAACTCTAAAAAAAACCTAAGCTACCCATTGCCCTGAAAAGTGCATTTGTATCGGCATTGCCCTTAAAAAAAACGCTAGCTTACAATAAACTACCAATAGCCCTTAAAAGGGCCATTTGTAGGCATTGCCCTAAAGAAATCAGCTCTTTTCCTGTAACAAAATACAAAGATCGCCAACAGTAAAACCCACCACCCAACCAACCACATAAAATAAAAAAACCTAACTCTAAAAAAAACCTAAGCTACCCATTGCCCTGAAAAGTGCATTTGTATCGGCATTGCCTTAAAAGTGCATTCAGCTCTTTTTCTTGCCCTTAAAGGAGCATTCAGGTCTTTTTCGAATAGCCAAAACCTAATCTAAAATAAAGACCACCCAAAAAAAACCTTAAAAAAACCTAACACTAACCCCTCTTGGGTACTCACAGTTGCTGAAGTCCGGCTTGAATGATTCTTCACCCAGCAAGCTCCATCTTTATTCAGGCGGATCCATCTTCATCCATCGTGGGACCGGCATCTTCTTCATCCCCTCCAGATGCGGAGGTGGTCAATATGCAGAGGTGGAGGTCTAAGGCGGAGGTCCAGATGGAGGTCCAAGGTGGAGGTCCAGGCGGAGGTCCTATGCGAAGGATCATCGATCCGACATGGAGGTCCTTTGCTTGCGATTGTCCGCCACACACTGAGGATTCAAATACAAGATACCCTTTTTGTACTGGGGGTACCATTGCATTCCTATTGGCTGGAAAATTTAAATCAGCCAATAAGAATTAGAGCTGCTAAATCCTATTGGTTGTTCAAATCAGCCAATAGGATTAAAACAGCTCTCATTCCTATTGGCCAATTCGAATACTATTGTTTTTTTTAGTTTTTTTATTATGTGGCTTTGGAGGGGGTGGGGCTTTGTAATGTTTAGGGGGTGTTTGTTTTCATTTTTTAGAAAAAGAGCTGATTTCTTTAGCACAATGCCCTACAAAAGGCCCTTTAAAGGGCTATTGAAGTTTATTATAGATTAGGGTTCTTTTATTTTGGGGGGGTGTTTTTTTTTTTTAAACGGGG
Source organism: Bombina bombina (assembly GCF_027579735.1). Taxonomy (NCBI): domain Eukaryota; kingdom Metazoa; phylum Chordata; class Amphibia; order Anura; family Bombinatoridae; genus Bombina; species Bombina bombina. Next base: position 118,573,230 of record NC_069500.1, read on the forward strand.
TATTAGGATAATTCGTTTGTTATTTGTGTGTAATGTTTTTTTATTTTGGGTTCTTTTTTTTTTTAGAATAGCTATATTTTTATTATTTATTGGGCAGCAAAAGAGCTGAATGCCCATACAAATACACTTTTTAGGGCAATGGGTAGATTAGGTTTTACTTTATTTTTATTTTTTATTTTTTTTTAAATATTTTTTTTATTGAAATTCAAATCAAGGCATACAAATATCAAAAAAACAATAGAGTACAAAGATGGCACAAAATATGCAAGACATAACACAGAGTCAAATTCAAAGGAAATATTGTGCAGCCAGTATGCCAAGTAACGCACCACCCCCCCCAAATGACACAAGAGGACACTTTTGATCCTCAGAACCATAAAGCAAACTTATAGGGGGACATCTTGAACAAAGGAGACCACTTTTGGATCTCATATGTCGAACTCATTTTCTATTTTAAAAAAGAAAAAAATAAGAAACAGAACCTCTGTTGAATTTTCGGAGAATAACATAAAATAACTTACAACTATTGGACCTGCTAGACCGCTAGATCTGCGTATTATTATTTACTCTATAACCCAAGAAAGTAAAGGAAAGATACGGGCACATATATATCACATTGGATGTGGATCTACAGCTAGCCAGCTCTTCAGTGCGAAAGTGAGGGAAAGGGGGTATTATGGTGATAAACCCAGTATTTAAAACTGCTCCATATGTTTGCTATTCTATGAGAATGCCAGTTCTATATGAGTATGTAGATTTCAACCTTGAACAGGCCATAATCACTTATAATTGTGTGCTGCAAAAGAGAGTGTGTGGAAACCATATAAAGTTTTAAAACATAAATACATAATATATGCGAAAAAGTTTCACATATTAACATCTTATTTGACAAAAATAATTGTGTACCTAAAAGGCTTCTTTCCTCATTACTTCATCTCCTTCTTTTGTATAGGTCACTCTTGGCCCCTGTTATTGCAAGATTACTACACTCATATGTTAACATTAAAGAAAGGCACATAAACAAGCAAATGCATCATAAAGTACAAGTAAACTTAAGAAAAAGTATCATGCAGTGACGTGCGGTGAGGTCAGAGGAAGGTGAGGCACTGGCTACGATATGCCTTCATTCTTTAGATATCCTTTGTTGAAGAAATAGCAATGTACATGGTTGAGCCAATCACATCAGGTATTATGTGCAGCCACCAATCAGCAGCTACTGAGCATATTTAGATATGATTTTCAACAAAGGATATCAAGAGAATGAAGAAAATTAGATAGATGAACATTGGAAAGTTATTTAAAAATTGTATGCTCTTTCTAAATCATGAAAGAAAACATATGAGTTTCATGTCCCTTTAAATGGCATTTTGGAAACTGGTCACCTTAGTAACATCTGATTTTAGTCTAAAGGATTGTAAACAGAACGTCTGCCAGATAACAAAATGCTTGCTCTGATTATGATATCTAGAAATCCAGACCAAGTAAAATATGTTCAAAACATACTTTAAACTTTAATGCTGCAAATTATGCTTATAGGTTCTTTCATTATCCAGTAAATATAAAAATGTCTTGGTGAAATTAATGATGGTGGGGCGCTTGACCCCATCCCTTTAAATAAAGCCACGCCTTCAGATGGCACCACCAATTCATTAATTAAATAGATAAAAGGTAGACAGAAACACAGAAAAGCACTTGGGGGGGAGAGGTAGAGACAGGAGAGAGAGAGACAGGGACAGAGTTAGAGAGAGAGACATACAAAGGGTTAGAGAGAGAGCACATAAGGGATGAGAGAGACAGAGGGGGGAGGAAGAGAGACCATGGGGGACAAGGAGACACTTAAGGAGAGAGACAGAGGGGGTGGGAGAGACAGGGAGAGAGAGAGATGGATAGAGAGAGAAACAGAGGGGGAGAGAGAGAGAGACAGAGGGGGAGAGAGATAGAAAGAGGGGAGAGAGAGTGAAAGAGGGGAGAGAGAGTGACAGAGGGGAGAGAGACTGAGAGACAGAGGGGAGAGAGAGAGACAGAGGGGAATAGAGGGAGAGAGGGAGAGAGAGAGAGACAGAGGGGAGAGAGATAGACAGAGGGTAGAGGAGAGAGACAGAGGGGAGAGAGAGAGAGACAGAGGGGACAGAGAGAGACAGAGGGGAGAGAGAGAGAGACAGAGGGGAGAGAGAGAGAGACAGAGGGGACAGAGAGAGACAGAGGGGACAGAGAGACAGAGGGGAGAGAGAGAGACAGAGGGGAGAGAGAGAGAGAGACAGAGGGGAGAGAGACAGAGGGGAGAGAGAGAGCAGAGGGGAGAGAGAGAGAGACAAGAGGGGAGAGAGAGAGAGAGACAGAGGGGGGGGAGAGAGAGAGAGAGAGAGAGAGGAGAGATACAGAGGGGAGAGAGAGAGAGACAGAGGGGAAGAGAGACAGAGGGGAGAGAGAGAGAGAGAGAGAGAGACAGAGGGAGAGAGAGAGACAGAGGGGAGAGAGAGAGAGACAGAGGGGGAGAGAGAGAGAGACAGAGGGGAGAGAGAGAGACAGGGGAGAGAGAGAGAGAGAGAGCGAGAGAGAGAGAGGGAGAGACAGAAAGGGAAGGGGGAGAGAGAGGGGAGGGGGAGAGAGAGGGACAGGGGAATTGGAGAGGGAAGGACAGGGGAGTGGGAGAGAGATAGGGACAGGGGAGTGGGAGAGAGATAGAGAGAAAGGGAGTGGGAGAGAGAGAGACAGGGGAGGGGGGAGAGAAACAGGGGAGGGGGAGAGAAACAGGGGAGGGAGGGGGGAGAGAAACAGGGGAGGGAGGGGGGAGATAAACAGGGGAGGGAGGGGGAGAGACACAGCGGGGGAGACACAGGGGAGGGAGAGACACAGGGGAGGGAGAGACACAGGGGAGGGAGAGACACAGGGAGGGAGAGACACAGGGGAGGGAGAGACACAGTGGAGGGAGAGACACAGGGGAGGGAGAGACACAGGGGGAGGGAGAGACACAGGGGAGAGAGAGACACAGGGGAGGGAGGGGGAGAGACACAGGGGAGGGAGGGGGGAGAGACACAGGGGAGGGAGGGGGGGGGAGAGACACAGGGAGAGAGGGGGAGAGAGACACAGGGGAGGGAGGGGAGAGAGACCACAGGGGAGGAAGGGGGAGAGAGACACATTGAGGGAGGGGGAAGAGACACAATGGAGGGAGGGGGAGAGAGACACAATGGAGGGAGGGGGAGAGAGACACAATGGAGGGGAGTGGAGAGACACAGGCAGGTCACTACAGTGCACATATTTTATTTTTTTAAAATAACTTTCCAGAAATTTTTAAATAACTCACCCAGAAATTCCTGATCTCATTTACAGTACTTTATACAGTCCTTAATCCTTATAATTAAATACTTTCACTTTCTTTTTTTTAATTTGATATGGGCTTTGAACTGTCCTATAAATATTCAAGTATATCTGCATAACACCAAACTATCAAACTGATTTTAGTCTAAAGGATTGTAAACAGAACGTCTTGCCAGATAACAAAATGCTTGCTCTGATTATGATATCTAGAAATCCAGACCAAGTAAAATATGTTCAAAACATACTTTAAAACTTTAATGCTGCAAATTATGCTTATAGGTTCTTTCATTATCCAGTAAATATAAAAATGTCTTGGTGAAATTTAATGATGGTGGGGCGCTTGTCCCCATCCCTTTAAATAAAGCCACGCCTTCAGATGGCACCACCAATTCATTAATTAAATAGATAAAAGGTAGACAGAAACACAGAAAAGCACTTGGGGGGGAGAGGTAGAGACAGGAGAGAGAGAGACAGGGACAGAGTTAGAGAGAGAGACATACAAAGGGGTTAGAGAGAGAGGCACATAAGGGATGAGAGAGTCAGAGGGGAGGAAGAGAGACCATGGGGGACAAGGAGACACTTAAGGAGAGAGACAGAGGGGGGGGGAGAGACAGGGAGAGAGAGAGATGGATAGAGAGAGAAACAGAGGGGGAGAGAGAGAGAGACGGAGGGGGAGAGAGATAGAAAGAGGGGAGAGAGAGTGAAAGAGGGGAGAGAGAGTGACAGAGGGGAGAGAGACTGAGAGACAGAGGGGAGAGAGAGAGACAGAGGGGAGAGAGAGAGACAGAGGGGAGTAGAGGGAGAGAGGGAGAGAGAGAGAGACAGAGGGGAGAGAGATAGACAGAGGGGAGAGAGAGAGACAGAGGGAGAGAGAGAGAGACAGAGGGGACAGAGAGAGACAGAGGGGAGAGAGAGAGAGACAGGAGGGGAGAGAGAGAGAGACAGAGGGGACAGAGAGAGACAGAGGGGACAGAGAGACAGAGGGGAGAGAGAGAGACAGAGGTGGAGAGAGAGAGAGCAGTACAGAGGGGAGAGAGACAGAGGGGAGAGAGAGAACAGAGGGGAGAGAGAGAGAGACAGAGGGGAGAGAGAGAGAGAGACAGAGGGGGGAGAGAGAGAGAGAGAGAGAGAGAGACAGAGGGGACAGAGAAGAGACAGAGGGGAGAGAGAGAGAGACAGAGGGGAGAGAGAGACAGAGGGGAGAGAGAGAGAGAGAGAGAGAGACAGAGGGGAGAGAGAGACATAGGGAGAGAGAGAGAGACAGAGGGAGAGAGAGAGAGACAGAGGGGAGAGAGAGAGACAGGGGAGAGAGAGAGAGAGAGAAGCGAGAGAGAGAGAGGGAGAGACAGAAAGGGAAGGGGGAGAGAGAGGGGAGGGGGAGAGAGAGGGGACAGGGGAATTGGAGAGGGAAGGACAGGGGGAGTGGGAGAGAGATAGGGACAGGGGAGTGGGAGAGAGATAGAGAGAAAGGGGAGTGGAGAGGAGAGAGTCAGGGGAGGGGGAGAGAAACAGGGGAGGGGGAGAGAAACAGGGGAGGGAGGGGGGAGATAAACAGGGGAGGGGAGGGGGAGATAAAAACAGGGGAGGGAGGGGAGAGACACAGCGGGGGAGGACACTAGGGGAGGGAGAGACACAGGGGAGGGAGAACACAGAGGGAGGGGAGAGACACAAGGGAGGGAGAGACACAGAGGGAGAGACACAGGGAGAAGAGAGACACAGGGGAGGGAGGGGGAGAGACCACAGGGGAGGGAGGGGGGAGAAGACACAGGGGAGGGAGGGGGGGAGAGACACAGGGGATAGAGAGGGGGAGAGAGACCACAGGGGAGGGAGGGGGAGAGAGACACCGGGGAGGAAGGTGGAGAGGAGGACACAATGGAGGGAGGGGGGGGAGAGACACACATGGAGGGAGGGGAGAGAGACACAATGGAGGGAGGGGGAGAGAGACACAATGGAGGGAAGGGGAGAGACACAGGCAGGTCACTACAGTGCACTTATTTTATTTTTTTAAATAACTTTCCCAGAAATTTTAAATAACTATCCCAGAAATTCTGATCTCATTTACAGTACTATTATACAGTCCTTAATCCTTAAAATTAAATACTTTTCACTTTCTTTTTTTAATTTGATATGGGCTTTGAACTGTCCTATAAATATTCTAGTATATCTGCATAACACCAAACTATCAACTGACTGCTCTCATTGTTGCATTTATTTATGCTGGTAACCTGCTCCATTTATGCTCAGGGTAAGAGTTGCTACCCTTATATCAGCCAGCACAGAGGTGAGAAGGTTTAGGGAAGGAACCTTACCTGTCCTGGCTGATGAGGTCCGTCCGGTCGGTCGCGGTCAGACAGAAGACTGAGAGACTCTGTCACTCCTTGACCTGACTCACTCCACCGGGTGTCCTGGTGCACCCAAGTGGCACTGGCTAGCCTCCGCTCCTCCACCACCGGCTGAGTTCCTCACTCTCTCTGCTCTCTTCCCGGCTCTCTCCCCTCCACAACCGCGGGTCCGGCAGCTAATTGACTGGACTGAGCAGCCAGTAGTGTGAGAGGTGTGAGCAGTAGTTTCAGCCAGGCGGGCACTGAGGGCAGGGCCAGCACGGGACACGCAGTCACACTATCTGCAGCAGCCAGCTCCTCCAACTACTGAGCTACTGAGTCTCCCGCCAGGCCAGTCTGACTCACTGTGTCGGCGGCGCAACGTCACACTCCAGAGTCCAGACTGCAGTGCTGAATGATGATTGGGCAGATTGGCTGAGTGATGATCTAGCTCATCATGGAGGCGGTTTTGAGAACCGCCTCCATTGGAGCTTGTATGAGGCCCCAGAGAGTTACCAGTAGGTGGCGCAGCTCTAAGTGAGCAGTCTATTGTTATGTAGATCCATATTGCGCAATTAATGAGGCAGCGGACCGGCTCACTGCCTCCTAATTGCGCAACAATGGATAATGAACTTCCGAATTTACAAATCGAATATTTGAACCAAATACATCCAAATTTATTTTAATCCGAATGAATCAGAAACAAATGCATTTGAATGTATCCGAATTTGAATCGATCCTAAAACGAAATTCTAAAACATCCAAAACTAATTTTTTCTGCCGCGCACAAGTCTAATTTATACTGGTAGAAACCTCATTTATCTTTAAATAATATTTGTATGTCACATAGTCTTGTCTGCAGGTAACTCACATGAAATGTAACAAACAAGACTTAGTTTTTCTAAGAGAAATAAAACTCTTCTTTGTCTGTATTTTGCCTAACAACTCAACCAACATGAAATAAATGTGCAAATAAGAGCAGGATTAGCAAGTGAGGTGCCAATAATGACATTAGCGTTATTGTGATTGTTTGCTCCCCTTCCCATTGCACCTGCTATTGGAGGAGCTGGGTGGTGTGATTAATAATGGACTTATCAGATCTATTTCTCCTATCTAGGAATGTTCCGATTATATTAGCTGTTACACTTAGCAAGAGCTTCACTTTCCCTTTGTCTGTAAGGGAAGTTCTGCTAGCAGTGAATTAGGAGATCAGCCTGTGAAGGGTTAGCCATTGTTTGGATATTTGGTCTGGTCTCTGTTATTTCTTCATCTGGCACACAACACATTGGCTGAAGTTCCACAAAAATATTACCAGTGCCTTTAAACACCCAATAACCTACATCGTCTGAACAAATTACTAGTGCCTAGAGCTGTATAACTACAGAAAAAAAACAATACATGGAAAGTCTCAATATATTACCAGTGCCTAGGGCAGCACATCAACAGAAAAGGCAAAACACTTGAAAAGCCCCTTAACTAGAAGATCTATTATTAGATGAGGGGCGACAGACAGCTATTCTGGTGATGGGGCCCTTGGATAAAGGTACATGCCCTGTATACAAACTCATTAGTACAAGGCTAAATAAATGTGACTGTGATGAATATGGTATGTTAAAGAAGTAACAAGATAATAATCTCTTATAGAAATGGTATAAAAGGGCATTTCCCTAAACAAACATGGCAGGTCTGTTCTCACATGGCCTAATTACACATCTGTACAGATGGTTTTGTTTATGTGGCTTTTTATTTCAAATGTAAACCTTTCTATCTCAGCAACTTTATGATCACCCCCCCCCCCCAAGCAAAATAATGCACTACCAGAAATAAAATCTATTTTATAAAGATTAAGCCTCTTAATTAGAAGTAAGATCTCTTATTGTTTGAAACAATTGCCTTTTTTCCAATCTTAGGCTAGACTTTAGAGTTCGGCGGTAGCCGGTCAAAACCAGCGTTAGAGGCTCCTAACGCTGGTTTTGGGCCGCCCGCTGGGTATTTGGAGTCAGTGATTAAAGGGTCTAACGCTCACTTTAACAGCCGGCGACTTTTCCATACCGCAGATCCCCCCTACGCCATTTGCGTAGCCTATCTTTTCATTGGGATCTTTCTAACGCTGGTATTTAGAGTCGTTTCTGCAGTGTGAGCGTTAGGAGCTCTAACGACAAGATTCCAGCCGCCTGAAAAAAGCAGGAGTTAAGAGCTTTCTGGCTAACGCCGGTTTATAAAGCTCTTAACTACTGTGCCCTAAAGTACACTAAACACCCATAAACTACCTATGTACCCCTAAACCGAGGTCCCCCCACATCGCCGCCACGTCGATTAAAATTTTTAACCCCTAATCTGCCGACCGGCCACCTACGTTATACTTATGTACCCCTAATCTGCTGCCCCCTAACCCCCGCCGACCCCTATAGTATATTTATTAACCCCTAACTTGCCCCCCACACCGTCGCCGCAAGCTACTTAAAATAATTAACCCCTAATCTTCCGACCGCAAATCGCCGCCCACCTACGTTATCCCTATGAACCCCTAATCTTCTGCCCCTAACATCGCCGACCCCCTATGTTAATATTTATTAACTCCCTAATCTGCCCCCCACAACGTCGCCGACACTACCTACACTTATTAACCCCTAATCTGCCGAGCGGACCTGAGCGCTACTATAATAAAGTTATTAACCCCTAATCCGCCTCACTAACCCTATCATAAATAGTATATAACCCCTAATCTGCCCTCCCTAACATCGCCGACACCCTACCTTCAAGTATTTAACCCCTAATCTGGCCGACCGGAGCTCACCGCTATTCTAATAAATGTATTAACCCTAAAGCTAAGTCTAACCTCTAACACTAACACCCCCCTAAGTTAAATAAATTTTTATCTAACAAAATAAATTAACTCTTATTAAATAAATGATCCTATTTAAAGCTAAATACTTACCTGTAAATTAAATCCTAATATAGCTACAATATAAATTACATTTATATTATAGCTATTTAGGATTAATATTTATTTTACAGGTAACTTTGTATTTATTTTAACCAGGTACAATAGCTATTAAATAGTTAAGAACTATTTAATAGTTACCTAGTTAAAATAATAACAAATTTACCTGTAAAATAAATCCTAACCTAAGATATAATTAAACCTAACACTATCCCTATCAATAAAATAATTAATAAACTACCTACAATTACCTACAATTTAACCTAACACTACACTATCAATAAATTAATTAAACACAATTGCTACAAATAAATACAATTAAATAAACTATCTAAAGTACAAAAAATAAAAAAGAACTAAGTTTACAGAAAATAAAAAATATTTACAAACATAAGAAAAATATGTACAACAATTTTAAACTATTTACACCTACTCTAAGCCCCCCTAATAAATAACAAAGACCCCCCAAAATAAAAAATTCCCTACCCTAATCTAAAATACAAAAATTACAAGCTCTTTTACCTGTACCAGCCCTGAACAGGGCCTTTGCGGGGCATGCCCCAAGAATTTCAGCTCTTTTGCCTGTAAAAAAAAACATACAATACCCCCCCCCCAACATTACAACCCCCCACCCACATACCCCTAATCTAACCCAAACCCCCCGAAAATAAACCTAACACTAATCCCCAGAAGATCTTCCTACCTTGTCGTCACCATCCAGGTATCACCGATCCGTCCTGGGCTCCAAGGATACTTCATCCAACCCAGCGGGGGGGTTGGCGATCCATAAGCCGGTGCTCCAAAGTCTGTCCTCCTATCCGGCAAGAAGAGGACATCCGGACCGGCAAACTCTTCTCAAGCGGCATCTTCTATGTTCTTCCATCCGATGACGACCCGGCTCATCTTGAAGACCTCCAGCGCGGGGGGATCCATCCTCTTCTTCCGACGACTAGACCCACGAATGACGGTTCCTTTAAGGGACGATCATCGCAAGATTGGCGTCCCTCGAATTCCGATTGGCTGATAGGATTTCTACTCAGCCAATCGAATTAAGGTAGGAATTTCTGATTGGGCTGATGGAATCAGCCAATCAGAATCAAGTTCAATCCGATTGGCTGATCCAATCAGCCAATCAGATTGAGCTCGCATTCTATTGGCTGTTTCCGATCAGCCAATAGAATGCGAGCTCAATCTGATTGGCTGATTGGATCAGCCAATCGGATTGAACTTGATTCTGATTGGCTGATTCCATCAGCCAATCAGAATATTCCTACCTTAATTCCGATTGGCTGATAGAATCCTATCAGCCAATCGGAATTCGAGGGACGCCATCTTGGATGACGTCCCTTAAAGGAACCGTCATTCGTCGTCTAGTCGTCGGAAGAAGAGGGATGGATCCGCGCTGGAGGTCTTCAAGATGGAGCCGGTCGTCATCGATGGAAGAACAAAGAAGATGCCGCTTGGAGAAGATGTTTTGCCGGTCCGGATGTCCTCTTCTTGCCGGATAGGAGGAAGACTTTGGAGCACCGGTTATGGATCGCCAACCCCGCTTGGTTGGATGAAGATCTTGGAGCCAGGACGATCGGTGATTACCTGGATGGTGAAGACAAGGTAGGAAGGATCTTCAGGGGATTAGTGTTAGGTTTATTTAAGGGGGTTTGGGTTAGATTAGGGGTATGTGGGTGGTGGGTTGTAAGTTGGGGGGGGGGGTATTGTATGTTTTTTTTACAGGCAAAGAGCTGAAATTCTTGGGGCAAGCCCCGCAAAGGGCCCTGTCAGGGCCTGGTAAGGTACAAGAGCTTGTAATTTTTGTATGTTTAGAATAGGGTAGGAATTTTTTATTTTGGGGGGTCTTTGTTATTTTATTAGGGGGCTTAGAGTAGGTGTGTAATTAGATTTAAAATTGTTGTAATATTTTTTCTTATGTTTGTAAATATTTTTTTATTTTCTGTAACTTAGTTCTTTTTTATTTTTGTACTTTAGATAGTTTATTTAATTGTATTTATTTGTAGCAATTGTGTTTAATTAAGTTAATTGATAGTGTAGTGTTAGGTTAATTGTAGGTAATTGTAGGTAGTTTATTTAATTAATTTATTGATAGGGTAGTGTTAGGTTTAATTATATCTTAGGTTAGGATTTATTTTACAGGTAAAGTTGTAATTATTTTAACTAGGTAACTATTAAATAGTTCTTAACTATTTAATAGCTATTGTAACCTGGTTAAAATAAATACAAAGTTACCTGTAAAATAAATATTAATCCTAAAATAGCTATAATATAAATGTAATTTATATTGTAGCTATATAGAGTTTATTTTACAGGTAAGTATTTAGCTTTAAATAGGAATCATTTATTTAATAAGAGTTAATTTATTTCGTTAGATAAAAATTATATTTAACTTAGGGGGGTGTTAGTGTTAGGGTTAGACTTAGCTTTAGGGGTTAATACATTTATTAGAATAGCGGTGAGCCTCCGGTCGGCAGATTAGGGGTTAATAATTGAAGGTAGGTGTCGGCGATGTTAGGGAGGGCAGATTAGGGGTTAATACTATTTATGATAGGGTTAGTGAGGCGGATTAGGGGTTAATAACTTTATTATAGTAGCGCTCAGGTCCGCTCGGCAGATTAGGGGTTAATAAGTGTAGGTAGGTGTCGGCGACGTTGTGGGGGGCAGATTAGGGTTAATAAATATAACATAGGGGTCGGCGATGTTAGGGCAGCAGATTAGGGGTACATAGGGATAACGTAGGTGGCGGCGGGTTTACGGAGCGGCAGATTAGGGGTTAAAAGTGTAATGCAGGGGTCAGCGATAGCGGGGGGCGGCAGATTAGGGGTTAATAAGTGTAGGCTAGGGGTGTTTAGACTCGGGGGTACATGTTAGAGTGTTAGGTGCAGACGTAGGAAGTGTTTCCCCATAGGAAACAATGGGGGCTGCGTTAGGAGCTGAACGCTGCTTTTTTGCAGGTGTTAGGTTTTTTTTCAGCTCAAACAGCCCCATTGTTTCCTATGGGAGAATCGTGCACGAGCACGTTTTTGAGGCCGGCCGCGTCCGTAAGCAACTCTGGTATCGAGAGTTGTATTTGCGGTAAAAATGCTCTACGCTCCTTTTTTGGAGCCTAACGCAGCATTTGTTTGAACTCTCGATACCAGAGTTAAATTTATGGTGCGGCCAGAAAAAAACCCGCGGAGCGTTAACTGCCCTTTTACCCGCCAAACTCCAAATCTAGCCGTTAGTCTGTTTAGTCTTAAATCATTGCTGTTCCTATGTCTTCTCATGAAACAAGACAATATTTTTACACTGCAATTGCAGATACATGGAAAACCACTGTAACATATTACTATTCACTTGCTGTAATGTAACTTTGGGCAAGATTTATCAAGCGCAGAATATGAAAATTCTCATATTTTTCTCATAAAATGAAAGTTAACATTATATCGACATATTTATTAAAGTTGATGCGCCAGAAAAGTCTCTATTTCTCTGATATGCGAATAAAGTGACTTATGTTCACTTGCAAGTTTCGAATTTTGAGAATCAATTGTCTGGAAATGCCTAATACTTCTATTACATGTATACCCTTTTCATACACACCCTTTTTTATTCGCAATTATCTTTGTATTTATCAAAATTGTCGCATGTCATATTCACTTTTTCTATATTCACCAATTTTGAGGTTGCGAGATAGTGGAAAAGCGCAAGTAGTTGTTTTTTGTTCTTGTTTGCAATGGAAAATTTCCTTTTTCTTGCGGTTATTGCTGTTTCTCGAAACAGAAATCGCCCACAACAGGTCGCAGAGCAAGATGCGGATCCAGAAACAAGAAGAAGGGTTCCAAGAATTTTTCATTTAAGAATTGGTTTGGAAGCCCTTTCTGACCAAAGAAATAAAAAGAAGATTCCGACTGAATAGACAGTCCTTAATTAATTTGTATCATCTAGTTGAGGCTGATATCGACCCAAAGACAGGAAGGACCAATGCTCTTCCAGGAATGATAAAATTATTGGCAGTTATCCATTTTTTGGCTACTGGGTCTTTCAGTGACGTGCGGTGAGGTCAGGGAAGGTGAGGCACTGGCTACAATATGCCTTCATTCTTTAGATATCCTTTGTGAAGAAATAGCAATGTACATGGTTGAGCCAATCACATCAGGTATTTATGTGCAGCCACCAATCAGCAGCTACTGAGCATATTTTAGATATGATTTTCAACAAAGGATATCAAGAGAATGAAGAAAATTAGATAGATGAACATTGGAAAGTTATTTAAAATTGTATGCTCTTTCTAAATCATGAAAGAAAACATATGGGTTTCATGTCCCTTTAAATGGCATTTTGGAAACTGGTCACCTTAGTAAACATCTGATTTAGTCTAAAGGATTGTAAACAGAACGTCTTGCCAGATAACAAAATGCTTGCTCTGATTATGATATCTAGAAATCCAGACCAAGTGAAATATGTCAAAACCTATTTTATACTTTAATGCTGCAAATTATGCTTATAGGTTCCTTCATAATCCAGTAAATATAAAAATGTCTTGGTGAATTTAATGATGGTGGGGCGCTTGACCCCATCCCTTTAAATAAAGCCACGCCTTCAGATGGCACCACCAATTCATTAATTAAATAGATAAAAGGTAGACAGAAACACAGAAAAGCACTTGGGGGGGGGGGAGAGGTAGAGACAGGAGAGAGAGAGAGAGAGAGAGAGAGACAGGGACAGAGTTAGAGAGAGAGACTACCAGACAAAGGGTTAGAGAGAGAGGCACATAAGGGATGAGAGAGTCAGAGGGGGAGGAAGAGAGACCATGGGGGACAAGGAGACACTTAAGGAGAGAGACAGAGGGGGTGGGAGAGATGAATAGAGAGAGAAACAGAGGGGGGAGAGAGAGAGACAGAGGGGAGAGAGAGAGACAGAGGGGGAGAGAGAGAGAGACAGAGGGGGAGAGAGATAGAAAGAGGGGAGAGAGAGTGAAAGAGGGGAGAGAGAGAGTGACAGAGGGAAGAGAGACTGAGAGACAGAGGGGAGAGAGAGAGAGGACAGAGGGGAGAGAGAGAGACAGAGGGGAGATAGAGGGAGAGAGGGAGAGAGAGAGAGAGGACAGAGGGGAGAGAGATAGACAGAGGGGAGAGAGAGAGAGGACAGAGGGGGGAGAGAGAGAGAGACAGAGGGGAGAGAGAGAGACAGAGGGGACAGAGAGAGACAGAGGGGGAGAGAGAGAGATACAGAGGGGAGAGAGAGAGAGACAGAGGGGAGAGAGAGAGAGAGAGAGGAGAGAGACAGAGGAGGAGAGAGAGTGAGAGAGACAGAGGGGAGAGAGAGAGACAGAGAGGAGAGAGAGAGAGACAGAGGGGAGAGAGGAGAGACAACGAGGGGGGACGAGAGAGACAGAGGGGAGAGAGAGACAGAGGGGAGGAGAGAGAGAGACAGAGGGGAGAGAAGAGACAAAGGGGAGAGAGAGACAGAGGGGGAGAGAGAGAGAGAGACAGAGGGGAGAAAGAGAGAGACAGAGGGGACAGAGAGAGACAGAGGGGAGAGAGAGAGAGACAGAGGAAAGAGAGAGAGAGACAGAGGGGACAGAGAGAGACAGAGGGGACAGAGAGAGACAGAGGGGAGAGAGAGAGACAGAGGGGAGAGAGAGAGAGAGACAAAGGGGAGAGAGACAGAGGGGACAGAGAGAGAGACAGAGGGGAGAGAGAGAGAGACAGAGGGGAGAGAGAGAGACAGACAGAGGGGAGAGAGAGAGAGAGAGAGAGAGAGAGACAGAGGGGACAGAGAGAGACAGAGGGGAGAGAGAGAGACAGAGGGGAGAGAGAGAGAGACAGAGGGGAGAGAGAGAGAGAGACAGAGGGGAGAGAGAGGACAGAGGGGAGAGAGAGAAGACAGAGGGGAGAGAGAGAGACAGAGGGGAGAGAGACAGAGGGGAGAGAGAGGAGAGAGACAGAGGGGAGAGAGAGAGAGAGACAGAGGGGGAGGAGAGAGAGACAGAGGGGAGAGAGAGAGAGACAGAGGGGACAGAGAGAGACAGAGGGGAAGAGAGAGAGAGAGCAGAGGGGAGAGAGAGAGAGAGAGACAGAGGGGAGAGAGAGAGAGAGAGAGAGACAGAGTAGAGAGAGAGAGACAGAGTGGAGAGAGAGAGAGAGACAGAGGGGAGTGAGAGGTGACAGAGTGGAGAGAGAGAGAGACAGGGGAGAGAGAGAGATCGAGAGAGAGAGGGGAAGAGAGAGAGACAGAGGGGAAAGGGGGAGAGAGAGGGGAGGGGGAGAGAGAGGGCCAGGGGAATTGCCAGAGGGAAGGACAGGGAGTGGAGAGAGATAGGGACAGGGGAGTGGGTGAGAGAGAGAGAGGGAGGGGAGTGGGAGAGAGAGACAGGGGAGGGGGAGAGAAACAGGGGAGGGGGAGAGAAACAGGGGAGGGAGGGGGGAGAAAACAGGGGAGGGAGGGGGAGATAAACAGGGGAGGGAGGGGGAGATAAACAGGGGAGGGAGGGGGAGAGACACAGGGGGGAGACACAGGGGAGGGAGAGACACAGGGGAGGGAAAGAAACAGGGGAGGGAGAGACACAGGGGAGGGAGAGACACAGGGGAGGGAGAGACACAAGGGAGGGAGAGACACAGGGGAGGGAGAGACACAGGGGAGAGAGAGACACAGGGGAGGGGAGGGGGGAGAGACACAGGGGAGGGAGGGGGGGAGAGACACAGGGGAGGGAGGGGGGAGGGACACAGGGGAGGGAGTGGGGGAGAGACACAGGGGAGAGAGGGGGAGAGAGACACAGGGGAGGAAGGGGGAGAGAGACACAATGGAGGGAGGGGGAGAGAGACACAATGGAGGGAGGGGGAGAAAGACACAATGGAGGGAGGGGGAGAGAGACACAATGGAGGGAGGGGGAGAGACACAGGCAGGTCACTACAGTGCACTTATTTTATTTTTTTAAAATAACTTTCCCAGAAATTTTTTAAATAACTTTCCCAGAAAATCTGATCACATTTACAGTACTTTATACAGTCCTTAATCCTTCTAATAAATACTTTCACTTTCTTTTTTTTAATTTGATATGGGCTTTGAACTGTCCCTATAAATAGAGAGAGAGAGACACGAGGGGAGAGAGAGAGAGAGAGACAGAGGGGAGAGAGAGAGAGAGACAGAGGGGGGGAGAGAGAGAGAGAGAGACAGAGGGGAGAGAGAGAGAGACAGGGGAGGAGAAGAGAGAGCGAGGAGAGAGAGGGGAGAGAGCGAGACAGAAAGGGAAGGGGGAGAGGAGAGGGGAGGGGGAGAGAGAGGGACAGGGGAATTGCAGAGGGAAGATCAGGGAGTGGGAGAGAGATAGGGACAGGGGAGTGGTGAGAGAGAGAGGAGAGAGACAGGGGAGTGGGAGAGAGAGAGACAGAGGGGAGAGAAACAGGGGAGGGGGAGAGAAACAGGGGAGGGAGGGGGAGAGAAACAGGGGAGGGAGGGGGAGATAAACAGGGGAGGGAGGGGGAGATAAACAGGGGAGGGAGGGGGAGAGACACAGGGGGGGAGACACAGGGGAGGGAGAGACACAGGGGAGGGAGAGACACAGGGGAGGGAGAGACACAGGGGAGGGAGAGACACAGGGGAGGGAGAGACACAAGGGAGGGAGAGACACAGGGGAGGGAGAGACACAGGGGAGAGAGAGACTCAGGGGAGGGAGGGGGGAGAGACACAGGGGAGGGAGGGGGAGAGACACAGGGGAGGGAGGGGGGAGGGACACAGGGGAGGGAGGGGGGGAGAGACACAGGGGAGAGAGGGGGAGAGAGACACAGGGGAGGAAGGGGGAGAGAGACACAAGGGAGGGAGGGGGAGAGAGACACAATGGAGGGAGGGGGAGAAAGACACAATGGAGAGGAGGGGGAGAGAGACACAATGGAGGGAGGGGAGAGACACAGGCAGGTCACTACAGTGCACTTATTTTATTTTTTTAAAATAAACTTTCCAGAAATTTTTAAATAACTTTCCAAGAAATTCTGATCACATTTACAGTACCTTATACAGTCCTTAATCCTTATAATTTAAATACTTTCACTTTCTTTTTTTTAATTTGATATGGGCTTTGAAACTGTCCTATAAATAGAGAGAGAGAGACAAGGGGGAGGAGAGAAGAGGACATAGGGGAGAGAGGAGAGAGACAGAGGGGGGAGAGAGAGAGAGAGAGAGAGACAGAGGGGACAGAGAGAGACAGAGGGGTGAGAGAGAGAGAGAGAGGGGGAGAGAGAGACAGAGGGGAGAGAGGAGAGAGAGAGAGAGGGGAGAGAGAGACAGAGGGGGAGAGGAGAGACAGAGGGAGAGAGAGAGAGAGACAGAAGGGGAGAGAGAGAGAGACAGGGGAAAGAGAGAGAAGAGAGCGAGAGAGAGAGGGGAGAGGAGAGAGACAGAAGGGAGAAGGGGAAGAGAGAGGGACGGGGGAGAGAGAGGGACAGGGGAATGCAGAGGAAGGACAGGGGAGTGGGAGAGAGATAGGGACAGGGAGTGGGAGAGAGAGAGAGAGACAGGGGAGTGGGAGAGAGAGAGACAGGGGAGGGGGAGAGAAACAGGGGAGGGGGGAGAGAAACAGGGGAGGGAGGGGGAGAGAAACAGGGGAGGGAGGGGGAGATAACCAGGGGAGGGAGGGGGAGATAAACAGGGGAGGGAGGGGGAGAGACACAGGGGGGGAGACACAGGGGAGGGAGAGACCCAGGGGAGGGAGAGACACAGGGTGAGGGAGAGACACAGGGGAGGGAGAGACACAGGGGAGGGAAGGACACAAGGGATGGGAGAGACACAGGGGAGGGAGAGACACAGGGGAGAGAGAGGACCACAGGGGAGGGAGGGGGGAGAGACACAGGGGAGGGAGGGGGGGAGAGACACAGGGGAGGGAGGGGGGGAGAGACACAGGGGAGGGAGGGGGGGGAGAGACACAGGGGAGAGAGGGGGAGAGAGACACATGGGGGGGAGGGGGAGAGAGACACAGGGAGGAAGGGGGAGAGAGACACAATGGAGGGAGGTCGAGAGAGACACTATGGGAGGGAGGGGAGAGAGACCACAATGGAGGGAGGGGGAGAGAGACACAAAGGAGGGAGGGGAGAGACACAGCAGTCACTACAGATGCACTTATTTTTTTTTTTTTAAATAACTTTCCCAGAAATTTTTAAATATATTTCCCAGAAATTCTGATCACATTTACATACTTTATACAGTCCTTAATCCTTATAATTAAATACTTTCACTTTCTTTTTTTTAATTTGATATGGGCTTTGAACTGTCCTATAAATATTCTAGTATATCTGCATAACACCAAACTATCAAACTGACTGCTCTCATTGTTGCATTTATTTATGCTGGTAACCTGCTCCATTTATGTCAGGGGTAAGAGTTGCTACCCCTTCTATCAGCCAGCACAGAGGTGAGAAGGTTTAGTGGAAGGAACCTTACCTGTCCTGAGCTGATGAGGGTCCGTCCGGTCGGTCGCGTCAGACAGAAGACTGAGAGACTCTGTCACTCCTGACCTGACCTCACTCCACCGGGTGTCCGGGGTCCAACCCAAGTGGCACTGGCTAGCCTCCGCTCCTCCACCCCGAGTCCACCACCGGCTGAGTCTCACTCTCTCTGCTCTCTTCCCGGCTCTCTCCCCCTCCACAACCGCGGTCCGCAGCTAATTGACTGACTGAGCAGCAGTAGGTGTGAGGCTGGTGAGCAGTAGTTTCAGCCCAGCGCGGGCACTGAGGGCAGGGCAGCACGGACACGCAGTCACACCTATCTGCAGCAGCAGCTCCCTCCAACTACTGAGCTACTGAGTCTTCCGCCAGGCCAGTCTGAGCTCACTGTGTCGGCGGCGCAAACGTCACACTCCAGAGTCCAGACTGCAGTGCTGAATGATGATTGGGCAGATTGGCTGAGTGATGATCTAGCTCATCATGAGGCGGTTTAATGGAGGGCAGCGGACCGGGCTCACTGCCTCCTAATTGCGCAACAATGGATAATGAATTGGCAGCGCAAGCGCAGTACTGTAGTACACAAATAAGAAATAAATACACAAATAAATGATTTGGGTAATGAGCAATCGCATGGGGGGTGGGGGGGGTACAACCTTGGGGGGTGCCCAAAAATAAATACCAATAAAAAACTTTTTTTTTTTTTTAAATAAATTATTATTGGAAATCTTTTTCTTTCCCTGATTGGACAGGGGAGGCGCTGCCTCCCCTGCCTCCTATTACTGCACGGTCACTGGTATCATGGTATAGTGGATGCAGCAGCCAGATCTAAGGACACATAAACACCATATTATAGTACTATTTGATGGTGAAAAAAAACCTAATAGGATTTCCAGCCAAGTTAAAGTGAACCAAAGGAAATTAAAAAGGTGACATTGATATTGGTAAGCAATTTTTAATAGGTTAGATCTTTCTTGTACATCTACATTATGGTATGTTTATTTGTTTTTTCTAGGATTTTTTAAACCGTTGGATTTTTATTCCTGTGTTTTTGGATATTTTCTGGACATTTTTTGTTTTTTTGATTTTTGTTTTGTGTTTTGTTTTTGATTGTGTTCTATCAAGGAGACGGAATCAACACAGGACCCCACTGGAGGCACCCTTATCTCACATTTTTCACCTTTTTCAGATTTTTTTTCACCAATTTTATATTTTTATGTTGTGCACAGCAGTTTAACACTACAGTTATTTCTAACCATTGTTTCATTTGGATTATAATACACCATCTATTACATCACTTCACTGACTTTGGAATCTTGGAAACTGTTTGATTTCCTTTCACTAAATTGGATTTACACACATTTTGGATTAACTTTTCAGTTTGGATCCTAACTGACCCCCCTTTTTTAATTATATTGATGTTTTTATAGAGGTTTTTTATTTAAGTATTATATAATGTATTGTTGATGCTTTTATTTTGATCGTTCAACTAATTAATTGATAATTTTACCCAATCAAGAAATCTGTATATTCATTATCATTAATTGTTGTAATAAAACTGTTCCATCTTTTCTATACCTACACCTATTTGTATATTTATCTATATTTATTCTACAACTGGATTCTCCACTGACTACTTAGCCCTCTTGCCTGAATTAGGCGCTGTATACATCCCAATCGATATATGTTCGTTTATTCAGACCAGCTACGAAGGTCTCTGTATACCCAGCTTGAGGTTATACCTTGGAGCTCGACCTAAATACCTGTTTTAATAAATTAAAAAGTTATCTAGCAAAGGGTTACAATATCTTTTGAATATATATTCTAACACTCCATGCTTAGGTATATGAACTAGTTCAGTAATATTAAAGCAAACTCAAGGGGAGCAAGGTTTTAGGCTCCATATATATTGTGTGCATAACACATTCTGCACTTTATAAATAATATCTTAATCGTTATGTATATAGAGTCTCAGACAAGCAATTGTGTTGTATGCGGCTTTTTCTCATTTGTGTCTCCTCTATGGGTCTCGGCCGCTAGCCCCAGGGAAGAAAGATTAATTTTAATTATCTACTGCATACAACAGTGACATTATAGTAATGATACGAATATTATTTTGCATACCTACACCAGGCAGCTCTACCAGGGGCCCCCCACTAAAACCCGCCAGAGCAAGAATATATATATATATATACAATGCAGGAAGTGGTCTAATAAACAATATACCAAACATGAAATACTCAGCACATACATTTTTTTTTTTTTTGTGTATAGTATAAAGGAACTGATGCTAACGTATCCGACAATAAGTACAGAATGTTAAAGAAACATATAGATCTACACATAAAGGTGGTATTAGTCATACTTGAATACTCATAAATGTAAAGTATAGCTACCAAGCGATAGAATGTCACATATGACCAATGTCAACATCACATAGATAGCGTAACCTAAGAGTGTAAAGTCCAACCTATACTAAAAAACATGTCTGAAACTTTTTACCAATAGCCATGTAGGTTTAAATTACCCGTCATCTACAAAAGGATCATTGTAGGCAAAATAAACCATAGCTCAAAGATGATTATTTATCCCGGGCCAGGATTACTAAACGTAAGAAGGATTAGCCCCGGTCTCATAGCAGCCTCAACCTACCCCCCTGTCTCTCACTATAAGGAGCGCTGGTCAAGACACATACTCCTATGTATAATGAAACCCAGTTCCAGAGATTACTCTCTTGTAGGCGGCCCGTGGCCACATAACGCCGGCTTCTATACTCAGAGAGAGTTCCATGTCTGCAGTATCTTTAGCCCCAACAAAGTCTGTGTATGGGCAGATGTAACGTCCCAATGAAAAAACGAGGTGCTCAGGAGTAGCTTTAAGGCAGGCAGAGGGTAATCAGGAGAATAATCAGACATGCAGCGGTCAGCTTACGCTTTAAGGCAGTCAGAGGGTAATCCAGGAGAATGGTCAGAAAGCAGAGGTCAGTTTGGCTTTAAGGCATGCAAAGGATAATCCAGGATAAGCAACAGTCAATTAGCTTTAAAGCAGGCACAAGGCACATACCCCCAGGATACAGGAGAAATCCAAACAAAAGGGAGCTGAGGATCGCCCTCACCGAAAATAAAATGCTGCCTGACATCATCAGAGCAGGGGTGGCACAGGAATCCGCATCACGTTGCAATAGCAACACAATGCTTAGAGAGCGGAGGAGTGTGGACGGTTCCGGGAGCCAACAACGGCAAGGTAAAGACTGGATCCGATTGACAAAAACATAATTTATGTAAGAACTTACCTGATGGACTTCCTGTGGGTGGAGCTAGACGGTGCAAGAGGAATTCGGCGTGCTGCCTGAAAGGAGCTCCTGGAGATCAAGCCTGCCGCTCAGGTCCGTTGTTTTGGAAGTACCCGGTTTACTCCTAGGACCCCCAGTTTAGTACCCCTTCAGGGGTGGAATATTGCGGCGAAGTCTACTTAGCTCACGGCTGCTCCTTAGCCGGAGCATCTGCCATACATTTTTATCCAAACTGACTTTTGTGTGTCCTGCAACTAGGAAGAACTCTCTTCAGGTGGGCTGAGGTGTTTTCCCTTGTACATGCAGGGTACCTGTAAGAACACTTCCTCGGACTGCACCGCAAGGAATACCCTGAGGTTATCCTGAAATTAGGAGTCTGGAATAAGCTGCACGGCGGCCAGGGACACCTTACCTCCTCTCTCCAGGGTCTTCTAAAGAGCACCTTTTTCCACACAAAAGAGTATGAGAAGTTTATTGCTGGGGCTGGAAACTGGAACACCCCATACATCTACGTTACATACTACTGGATCTGACTGCTGTATCGGTGATATCCAAACTACAATGGGATACAGCAACTGAACAAACTCTGCTTACCGGCAGGAGAAAGAGGATCCGAGAGTCCCGCTAGACGGAAAGGCTAAGCGGAGGTTCGAGAATTCGCCCATTTGGTGAGGTATCCGGAAGCAGGTCAGGCTGCACTACTCACTACCGGAGTCTTTTGGATCAGCATTTCTGTGCAGCTGCCTCAGGCCGCAGCTGTCTTCAATTCGAAAGGGCTCGGTGTGCCGCAAGAAGGTGAAAGGGAAAAAGGCACAGCAAACCAAAAAGGGAATAAAACCCCAAGGCAATCAAGAAGGCAGAATTGAAGCCGTCGGATATTTTGGTGACAGCGGAAGTCCTGCAGAACCTTTTTTTTTGTTCCCTAGGGTTGGCATAAGGAAAAGAAGTAAGAAGGTGAAAAGGGGTAGAGGAAGAGAAAAAGAGAGGGGAAAAGGAAAAGAGAATAATCCAAAATTATATACATTCAGGCTCCATTTGAAGAAATTCAAGCGCACAGTACTTTCGTTCTTTGTTTTTTTCTTTTTTTACCCCTCCTTAAAAATTTGACTTCCACGCTGTTTTAAAATAATTCAAGGAGAAGCCTCTATATTTAAATATGGTTATTGTCCATTGGGGCAACATCTAACATCTAAAACCCTCAGCTACAGATAAGGAAACAGTTGATACTAAAATATGCTTTCGAATGAGTCAGTGTTTTCTGATATGTATTTTTGCTTTTTGCTTCCCACAAACAGTTGAGCTAATTATGTTTTCTTGTGTGTTTTTTTTTTCCTTCTACTTATTTACATCTTCACTATATATTGTATATATCAGAGTTCTACTGAAATTAAGCAATATTGTGGTTAAGACATTGATATTGTTGGTCAAATATCTATAATAGGTCCAGGGCCTAGACATAATATCCAGAATTTAATTTTTTTTATTATAGGAGGCCACACTTTGCTTATTAGAAAATTAAGCAATCTGCTTGTTTTTTTCTGTAGGTACTTAAAAATCTTGTGTCTAGACTATGTTCTCTGCTTTTGGTTTTATACAAACCAGTTGATCTCACCTAACTGCTAGATAACTACTATACAGTTGACTTACTTTTAGAGCTTTGTATTATTATCTCTCTGGGTATAAGGATCTTTCATTTGTTCTGTGCTAAAAGATTTATATAGACCTTCGCTTAGTGGTTACATGCTTAACTAAAGGGTCTGATTAATACTATTTAAACACCATCACACATAGAAGGGGACAGGTATAATATTTAGAGATAAATGTATTTACTGGATTAGGCAAAGGTCCTCTTTAACTATTAAATCAGTCACCTCCCTCTCTTCAGTTAATAATTGTGCGCCACATTTTCACTTATTTTGTCAACATTTAGTTACTTCCATTAATTGTCTCACATTACCTTCACTTAGCACTTCCCTTCTTTTTTTTTTTTTCCCCTTATCCAATTCAGTCACTTACACTAATTGTAGCACATTACCTTCACTCAGCACCTCCCCCCTGCCCTTTGTGGGGTTTTTTTTTTTTTCTCCTCACATCGGTTTTATCACATTTCAGATTTTTCTTGATTTTTCTCTCTTAGATTCACTTACACGGAGTCATATGGAAAGATTTCTTTCCCCTCAAAACACTATTTCACACATCATGCCACCTAAAATTAGAAAACCACGCACATCTGATGTAACTAATGAGAATCTAAGTGAGGGAGCAAATTTAAAAACAGATCTTCAACCACTAGTTACTCAGCTATCTGATATCTTTCTACCCCCAGTTTGAACTTCTTAAAAACCAGATGTCTAGTATATCGCTAGAATTAAGACAATTTGCCAACAGACTTACAGAGGCAGAGGATAGAATCTCAGATGTAGAAGACATCTCTAATAATCATCTATTCAAAATTGCAGAGCAGGAAAAAAAATAACAGCTATGTCCGCTAAATAGAAGATCTTGAAGACCGTTCAAGGCGGAATAACCTGAAAATAATAGGTATCCCTGAGACAGAAGTTTTTAGAGACCTTCTTGAGCTTACCACAAAAACCCTTCCTAAAGTGTTAGGTATAGAATCCAGTAATCTTCCACTAGCAGTGGAAAGAGCCCACCGATTGGGGCCCCCTAGAGTTGGAGCCGATGGGAAAAATAGTTACAGACCAATTCTTGTCAAATTTCTAAATTTTCAGGACAAAATAAACATCTTAAGAGCATATAGAAAAATGGAGACCTGTTATGTTGAAAACAAATAAAATACTATTATTTCAGGGATTATTCCGCCGACACTACCTCTAGGAGGAAAGAAATGGCACCCTTCTGCACTAAATTGATACAATCTGGTTATTCCGCCTAAATTACTGTACCCTGCAAAAATACTTATAAATGAGACAGAAGGCGTAACCAAATTAGAAAGTGTACATGAAGCTAAAGTTTATTTTAAAGATAAAAATTTATCATTCATATGAAAAGGTAATAGAGAAGGAGAAAGGATACATATTATTTAATCTGACAAACTATAAGAAAGATTAGTTCGCCCTAAGCGAGATAGTTGTCAGAAAGACAAATGAAACAAATAACTGTTTTTCTTTTGTTGTTTAATATTATGGCAGAGTATTTTTTCTTTTATGTTATATGTTTGTGTGGCAATTTGGTGGGATTATTTTATGCGGTACAGAAGAAATTTTTTTTTTTTCTCCCCCTGTGTCTTTCTTCCCCTCGTCACCTTTTACTGATATCACTATTCTCCTTTTATGAAAGGAAAGCTTAGATGTCTATCTTGGAACATGGGTGGCATCACCTCCCCAATCAAAAGGAAAATTATAATTAACCAACTGGCTAAATATAAAACCTGATATAGTACTATTACAAGAAACACACCTAAAAGCAGTTGAAGCTGCCAAACTTCGTACTAGATGGGTTGGGGAGGTGATAGCCACCCCTATGCGCAAAAAGGAAAAGAGGGGGTCGCGTTCTGATCAATAAAAACTTACTTTATAATATTACTAATACGATACTCGATCCCCAAGAAAGATGGATAGTCTTAGAAATACAAATAAACGGAGAAAAATTGATTATATGTAATACCTATGCTCCAAATCCATATGATTCTGACTACTGGAATACACTTATTTTTCTGTTAACAAAGTATATAGGTCAAAATTGAATCCTGGCTGGAGATTTTAATTGATTCCATCAGCAGTATTAGATAAATATGCCTCAAAAAAAATCCTCATTTTGTAGACAGAAGGCAGAAATATTCAAACTAAATCTTAAAAATTTGAAATTACATGACATTTGGAGATTACAATATCCAGATTCAAAGGTATTCACCTGTGATTCCAGTTCGCATGGTGCTTTCTCCAGAATTGACTTTTTTCTTATATCTTGCCCCCTGATGAAAAAAGAAACCAAGGCGCAGATACATTATATTATAATTTCGGATCACGCTATTATCTCACTGGATATATGTCTAAATTCTTATCAAAGAAAAACAGCTAATAATTTTTTCTTCCCTAAATTTTTAGTCAATAATGTGGAATTCGGAAATTGGTTAAAAAATAAATGGCGTGAATTTGCACACTTAAATAGATCCTATAAAGAAAAAATAGAAATTTTTTGGGAAACGGCGAAAGTCTTTTTGAGGGGGCGAGATCAAAGCATATATGGTTACTAGGAAAAAAAAAATATTTCATAAAGAAGTCCAGTTATCCAGGCAAGTACAGAACTCCTATTGTAAATATATTAACCCTTAATGACCGGACCATTTTTCAATTTTCTTACCCTTAATGACAATGGCTATTTTTTACATTTCTGCAGTGTTTGTGTTTAGCTGTAATTTTCCTCTTACTCATTTACTGTACCCACACATATTATATACCGTTTTTCTCGCCATGAAATGGGAATTTCTAAAGATACCATTATTTTCATCATATCTTATAATTTACTATAAAGAAAAATATAAAATATGAGGAAAAAATTGAAAAAAACACACTTTTTCGAACTTTGACCCCCAAAATCTGTTACACATCTACAACCACCAAAATACACCCATTCTAAATAGTTTCTAAATTTTGTCCCGAGTTTAGAAATACCCAATGTTTACATGTTCTTTGCTTTTTTTGCAAGTTATAGGGCCATAAATACAAGTAGCACTTTGCTATTTCCAAACCACTTTTTTTCAAAATTAGCGCTAGTTACATTGGAACACTGATATCTTTCAGGAATCCCAAAATATACCTTGACATGCATATATTTATATTTAGAAGACATCCCAAATCATTGATCTAGGCCCATTTTGGTATATTTCATGCCACCATTTCACCGCCAAATACGATCAAATAAAAAAAAAACTAAAATTTTTCACAATTTTAGGTTTCTCACTGAAATTATTTACAAACAGCTTGTGCAATTAGGGCACAAATGGTTGTAAATGCTTCTCTGGGATCCCCTTTGTTCAGAAATAGCAGACATATATGGCTTTGGTGTTGCTTTTTGTTAATAATAAGGCCGTTAAATACTGCTGCGCACCAGACTTGTAATATGCCCAGCAGTTAAGGGGTTAATTAGGTAGCTTGTAGGGTTAATTTTTAGCTTTAGTGTAGAGATCAGCCTCCCACCTGACACATCCCACCTCCTGGCCCCCCCCGACCCCCCTCAAACAGCTCTCTTCCCTCCCCCACCTCACAATTGTCACCGCCATCTTAAGTACTGGCAGAAAGTCTGCCAGTACTGAAATAAAAATATTTTTATTTTTTTTATTTTATTTTTTCATACAGTCTGCAGTGATGGATCCCCCCTTACCCCACAACCTCCCTGATCCCCCCCCATACATCTCTCTAACCCTCCCCCTCTATCTATTTGCCGCCATCTTGGGTACTGGCAGCTGTCTGCCAGTACCCAATTTGCCCCCCAAAAATATTTTTTTTTTACTTTTTTTTATATGAAGTATTTATTTTCTGTAGTGTAGCTGGCCCCTCTAAATAATATACATCCCTCCCCCTCCCAGATCTCTTACTAAAGAAAGGAGATCCCCTGCATCTACATTGATGCTTTTTTTTTTTTTAAGTTGTGAGCATATTTTGCGTGCGCGCGCACGCGCGCGCACCCGCCCCCCCCCGCCACCCACGGCCGCAAATGCAATCCCAGCACAAACTGCCGACAATGTAAGTGCGATTGGGGAAAAACACAACTAAGGATGTACCTAACATAGTGCCAAAAGCTGCTCCCACACACCAACGACTTTGTTTACATCCATAGCCGATGCAGATGGGGCCACAGAGTGGCCCTTTCTGCATCGGTATGTTAAATGGGGGATTGCAGTGATGCCTCAATATTGAGGCATCACTACAATCCCTTGTAAGCAGCTGGAACTGATCAGGATCGCTTCCAGCAGTACAGACAACAGAGGACGTACCAGGTACGTCAACTGTCATTAAGGGAAGTTTTTCCTATGACGTACCTGGTAAGTCCTCTGTCATTAAGGGGTTAATGCTCCCTCCAAAATTACTAAAGAAAACTATAGAAAAGCTAAAATAAAAAGGGACATCTTTTTTCGGGAGAAAACGCTATCAGAAGAGGTTAAGCTAAGTGCCAAATACAAAGGCCAGTACGGGAAATCAGCTAAATTTCTCTCAAGATTAGATAAAGCAAGGAAAAAAGGGAATACAATAGAAGCCATTAGTGATGGTATGAATAGGGTTACAGATCAAGATAATATTCAAAAAGTATTTGTAGAATATTACAAAGAACTTTACTCCCCTCAAGAAGTTAATTTAGTAAACAAAGATGCTTTTTGGCAAAAGATAGTGTTACCTCACTACTTTAAATAAAGTCATTACTAAAGAGGAATTAATTGAAGCTATAAACCATGCTCAATGCAATAAGGCTCCGGGCCCTGATCAGATTCCATCCGAGATGTACAAAATATTAAAATCAGATTTGGTAGACGTCTTTCTTCAATTATTTAATAGTTATTTCATTTTCACGCAACCTATGTCTAAATATTTTTCTGACTCTATAGTATCCTTGATCTTAAAAAAAGGCAAAGATCCCTTAGATCCCAAGTCTTACAGACCTATCTCACTTCTTAATACAGATTTTAAGCTATTGACGTATATAATTTCTAATCGCCTCAAGATATGCCTTGACCCTATTATCCACCCAGACCAAACTGGCTTTATGACAGGTAGATCAGCGACTAAAAAATACCCGGAAGGTCCTGTTGTTATTAGAACATCTTTGGAACAAATTACATACAAAAAAGATAATTAATTCAGACTTTGCATTAATAACTATTGACGCTGAAAAGGCGTTTGATGCCGTAGTCTGGGAACATTTATTTTCCGTCTTGACCAAATTTGGGTTTTCCGGCTACTTTTTACATTTTATTAAAAATTTGTATAACCAGCCAAGATCTTCTCTACTAATAAATGGTAGCCAGACGCCTTATTTTACTTTATATAGAGGGACCCGACAGGGCTGTCCTCTTTCTCTGTTATTATTTAACCTATCAATAGAACCTTTGGCAATTTATTTACGCGAAGAAATTCAGGGTATTAAACTAGGAGAACAAAAACTAGTTTTATCTCTTTATGCAGATGATCTCCTCTTGTTTATAAAAAATTCTAAGGAAAGTATACCTAAGGTCTTGAATGGTATCGAAATATTTAGCACTTTCTCGGGTTATAAAATTAATGTCAGTAAATCCGAAATACTCTGGATACATAAAAGTAAAAACAGTATACAGAAACATTCTTTTCAGGAATCTCCTAGTATTCAATACTTGGGGATTAATATATACGCTGACCCTAACCAATGGTATAGGTTAAACTATCTTTCTTTTTTTTAGAAAAGTCACAGAAAAATTGAAACAGTGGAAGGTAGTCCCCATTTCACTCTCTGCTAAAGTAATGACTATCAAAACTATCTTATTTCCACAGCTAATGTATATCATGCAAAACATTGCTCTGCCCATCCGGAGTAAAGATATCAAGAGATTTAATAAAGATTGTGCTAACTTTCTTTGGAATAACAAGAGACACCTATTATCTATTTCTAAATTAACCCCCAGACCCGAAGATGGGGGTTTATCCTTCCCAGATATCCAAAAATATAACATTGCAAACTTAGCTCGTTTTGCCGCTGATTGGCCAATTATTTTTCACCCCTTCTCCTTGAGAAGGATCTGTGTGCCCCTTATGCACTATCCGCTTTACTCCACTGCCCAATAAGACATTTACCTAATAAGATTAAAATGATGAAGATGATCTGTAACTCAATCGAAGCATGGCAAAAAAATTAATGTAATGTTAGATATTAACTTTGAATTAACTCCATACCTTTTAATTCAAGGCAACCCTCAATTTTCACCAGGTTTAACCTATGAGCTTTATGACAGATGGACAAAACAAGGCTTGACTCATGTCTATCAATGCTTAAATTCTTCATTTCAAATGAGACCTTTCTCAGATATTGCTAGGGAATTCAATTTATCTAATAAGACTTTCTATGCATATCTCCAGTTAAGACATTTTGTGGCGGGAATTAAGAAATCTGGCACAAACTCTTGCAGATGGGAGCAAATTAAATCATATATAGTAGGATATAAAGCCGGTAATCACAGTATAGCACTATTATACAAAATTATGCTGGCTAAACAGGGTCAATTATTAATTAATAATCTGTTAGAGAAATGGCATATTCACTATGGAGATATTTCCTCAGAAACACTCACTCTATCCTTCAAATGGATTAAAAATGCCATCACTCTTACATCTTGGAAGGATACACATTTAAAGTTGCCCAACAACACTTACTTGACCCCTTGGAGAATCTCCAAATGGAACTCCCAATCTAATAATAACTGCCCAAAATGTAATAATAAAAAAGCAGATCTAATTCACTGTTTTTGGCTGTGTCCAAAAATTCTACAGTTCTGGGGAAAGGTAGAATTCTGGATAAATAAAAATGTAGAGAATAAAATTAAATTGATTGCTAGAGATATTTTTTTCCTCCGGACAGCAGATAATAAGCAAATAAATTCTAATTGTATAAACACGGCTATCGCACTTGGTCGTAACCTGATATTAAAAGAATGGAAAAGTAAGCAGGCACCTTCAATTTCAGCCTTTATAAATCATATATACTCCCAGATAGTTTTTGAGAAAATAACTATATCTCCACTAAATAAGAGAAAAACGAAAGCTTTCTTCTTAAAATGGCTGAAGGTCATCTTAAACTATCCATTAAATATACAATTTTCTCTGACTTATACGTTTCATAGGACCGAATACTTTGAATCCCTAATATTATCTAATATCTTCCCTGCAGAGTGGTATTAAATTTAGTTTATCATGAAGGCAGGGTGACAGCAGGGTGATTGAATAGACACAGTGGGGACAATCCTTTCCCCTTTTTTTTTTTTTTTTCTCTCTCTGTTGTTGTTGTTGTTGCTGTTGTTGTTGTTGCTGTTGTCGTTGTTTTTTGTCATTTTGGTTCAATGCCCACCAGGCCACTTGCTAATGCCCCACTCCTTTGGCCAAAGGAGAGGGGAATCTACAAAAGGGGGTCATATTTTAGTAAGGATAAAAATTTATTCTTTTTGTATCTCCCCGCTTTCACAGTTTAAGACAAATTTAGTGAGATGAACATTAAGAGGAAGGTTAGCAAATCTTTTGTTTAATTTTTCTTTTTTCGATTCGAAGAATGTTTAAATATGTGTTCAAAATATGGAATTCAATGAGATGTACTTTTTTTTTTTAATTTGTACAATGTCAATTTTTTTTTCTGTGTTAATAAATAAAAATTATGATTTAAAAAAAAAAAGAACTTACCTGATAAATGCATTTCTTTCATATTGGCAAGAGTCCATGAGCTAGTGACATATGGGATATACAATCCTAACAGGAGGGGCAAAGTTTCCTAAACTTCAAAATGCCTATAAATACACCCCTCACCAAACCCACAATTCAGTTGAATGAATAGCCAAGTAGTGGGGTGATAAATAAGGAGTAAAAAAGCATATAAAAAGAGGAACTGGAAAAATAATTGTGCTTTTATACAAAAATCATAACCACCATAAAAAGGGTGGGCCTCATGAACTCTTGCCAATATGAAAGAAATGAATTTATCAGGTAAATTCTTACATAAATTATGTTTTCTTTCATGTAATTGGCAAGAGTCCATGAGCTAGTGACGTATAGGATAGAAATACCCAAGATGTGGAATTCCACAGAAGAGTCACTAGAGAGGGAGGGATACAATAACAACAGCTATTTCCACTGAGAAATTAAATCCACACAATAACTAAGTTTTTTCAAAAAACTTAAATCAAAAGCAGTAGAATCAAACTTGAAACAGCTGCCTGAAGAACTTTTTCTACCAAAGACTGCTTCAGAAGAAGCAAATACATAAAAATGGTAAAAGCAATAAAATTATGCAAAGAAGACCAAATAACTGATGTGCAAATTTGATCAACCTAAGCTTCATTCTGAAAAAGCCAAAGAAATGGCGACTGAACTTAATAGAATGAGCTGTAAATCTTTGAGGCGAAGCCTGCCCTGCCTCAAAATAAGCCTTGAAAAACAAAAGATTTAATCAGGATGCCAAAGAAATGGCAGAGGCTTCCTAACATTTTCTGGAACCAGAAAAACAGCAAATAGACTAGAAGTCTTCTGAAATCCTAGTAACCTCGATATAGAATTATAAAGTTCTTACCACATCCAAAGGATGTAATGAAATCTCAAATAATTCTTTAGGAATAGGACACAAAGAAGAAACAACAATTTCTCTACTAATGTTGTTCAAATTCACAACCTTAGGGAAAAAAAGAAGTCCACAAAACAACTTATCTAGATGAAAAAATCAGGTAAGGAGACACACAAGAGAGAGTTGATAAATCAGAAACTCTTGAAGCAGAAGAGATAGTAAAAAAAAACAACACTTTCCAAGAAAGTAGATAATCTTCAAAGAAAATATAGGCTCAAAAGAAAAGAGCCTGCAAAATCTTTAAACCAAATAAGACTCCAAAAAGGAGAAATTAATAAATGAACAGGCTTGAAACCAACCAAAGCCTGAACAAAACAGTGAATATCAGGAAGTTAAAATTTGCATACAAACTTATCCAAACCATCCCAAAAAACTTTAAAATCCTAGGAATGCTAAAAGAATTACAAGAGAGTTTATGAGAAGAACAATATAAAATATAGGTTTTCCAAACCTGATAATACATGTTCCTTGAAACAGACTTATAAGCCTGCAACATAGCGATAAAAACTGAGTCAGAGAAACCTCTATGACTAATCAATTTTCATACCCCCAAATTAGTAATTTGAGATCCCGATGGAAAAATAGCCCCTAAAACAAGAGGGCTGGCCAAAGAGACAGCGGCCAAGGATGGCAACTGGACATCCGAACAAGAGCCACATTCCAAACCTGTGAGGCCATGCTGATGCTATCAGAAACACATGACATTGTTCCAATATGATCTTGGAAATCACCTTTGGTAGAAAAAAACAGAGGCGGAAAGATGTAGTCAGGTTGCAAAACTAAGACACTGCTAATGCATCCACCATCTCCACCTGAGGATCCATGGACCTGAAAAGGTACCTGGGAAATTGGGAAAACACATCTGTATAGAGACACCACTCTCCCGGATGTAAAGACTGACAGCTGAGATAATCCACTTCCCAAATGTCTAAAATCGTAGAAAATAGACAGGAGATGAATTCCATCTAAGAACATATTCAACATACTTCTTAATTGCTAAGGAACTACGAGTCCCTATTGTTGATTGACATATGCCACAGTTGTGATATTGTCTGTCTGAAAGCAAAAATTTAAAAAGTTCTCTCCTAAAAGAGGCCAAGCCTGAAAGAGCTATGAAAATTAGCCCGATGCTGCAGTTATGAGACCTAAAACTTTCATGCACATAGCCACTGAAAGAAATGTTCTAGACTGTAATTTAGACAGGCTAACGCAACTTACAATTGACTTTTGTCCAATAAAGACAAAGACATGAACACAGAATCCATCTAGAAACCCAAAAAGAAGTGACCCTTGTCTGAGGAATCACGAAACTCTTAGGTAAATTAAATCCTCTAACCATGTCTTGAAGAAACAAAACTTTTTTGATTCATGAGGGATTCCACAAAAAGAAAAGTCCATATATTTGAATACTGCTCTTTCATATGTATGTATTGGGTACTTATAAAGCGAGTCTAATCACCCGTAAGGAACTCAAGACGCTGCTCATTTAATCGACCTCGGAAGGATGAAAGGCTGAATGGACCTCGCCAGGAATCGAACCTGCAACCCTCAGGCTGCTACAAGCTCAGTCACAGTGCATTCTGTCCAGCTTTAATTAAAAAAAAGTTTAAGCTAATACCAAGATACCATCCAAAATAAGGAAGTACCACAATACCCTACTGTCTGAAGACAGAAAGAAGGGCACCTTTGAAAAGATTCATAAAGCTATCACTAAACCAAATGGAAAAGCGACAAATTGGTAAAGCTTAAAAAGAAAGTCTCAGAATCCACAAGTGGTCTGAATGAAATAAAATATGAGGATAAACATCCTAAAAATGGAGTGGACATGAAATGACCTTAACAAAAAGGCATAATAATCCTTATAATCGCCAACTTAAAAGTTGGGACTCTAACAAAACAATATAAAAGTCTTCAGATCCAAGAATGGACTGAATAAACCTTTCTTCTTAGAGACAAAGAATAGAATTGAATAGAAACCCATATCCCGTTCATGAAAAAATAACTGGCATAATCACTCCTGAAAAAAAGTCACAGAGTGTACTGAGAAAAATCTAAAAATCTATTCAAACCTTAAGAATAATATAGAATTTGGACTGAGTTCATCCAAAAACAATTTAATCTGCCCCCCACCAGAAGGACTGGTTTGAGAACCACACCTTCATGCAGTCTAATAACTAGTAATCATATAGCGTTTTTCTCCCAGAAGGATAAAAAAAAACAACGCTTCTTCAGTGCTTACACTCGGAGTTAACCAAATTAGCAGCTGATAAAAACAGTAGTTATTACTCAAATAAATGGTATACAATAAATTGACCTCAAAGGCCAAAGGGCTGTATTAACCCTGCCGGGGAATCAATCTATGACCCTTGTGTCTAGAACAAGCGTTTGTAGTCAGGACATTCACCAACTGATCTACATCACCGGACTAAAAGTAGGGCAGAAAAAAACTCTAAACCTCCAGAAATAGTGGAGATAATAGAAATCAAACAAATTATTATCCTAACAAGAGAGAGATAATAAAATATATTTGAAATCATAATAATAGATTTAATAAACATAATTAAATGAATACATCTAAAGTAAATAAACAGAGTTATATACTTAAGAATCTGAAACTGCTAATGCTAACTGTCCAACAAAGGATGAGAGAACAGTAATGTCAGCCACAGATAAAGCTGAGCTAAAAATATAAACAGTACGTGAATATGCTCTACTAAGGTTATATTCAAATTCTAAAGAATCCTGAAAACAATTACCAATTTCCATAGAAATAGTAGTACAGTACCAAGAGGGAATCAGAATAATCATTCTCTAGAATTTAATACAGATAGTATATTGAATAGGAAAAAACCTCAAAAGCAAAAATGTTAAAATCCATATTTGAAAAGGATTATTAACATACGGCCAGATTACGAGTTTTGCGTTATGAGCGTCTCGGCAATAACTTGCAAGTTATTTCCACCACTCACCTTCCTATAGCGCTGCTATTACAGGTTTGCAAAAACCCAGCGTAACAGGCAATATGGTTGCTTTGAGCTCCATACCGCACACAAATACCAGCTCTGCTTTAAATTGGTTTTACGTGGTCGTGCACGATTTCCCCATAGATATAAATGGGGAGAGCCGGCTAAAAATAAAGCCTAACACCTGCAATAAAGGAGCGTAAAGCTCTGTAATGCAGCCCCATTGATTCCTATCGGGAAAGAAAAGTTATGTTTAAACCTAACACCCTAACATAAACCCCGAGTCTAAACACCCCTAATCTGCTGCCCCCGACATCGCCGACACCTACATTACACTTATTAACCCCTAATCTGCCGCCTCACTTTTGGCCTCCCAGGCAAAACTCGTAATGCCGGCGCTATGGGAGTCCCATTGAAAAAGGACTTTTTGAAAGGTGCGGTAGTAACATTGCGTTACGGCCAAAAAAGTGTGCGGTACACTTATACCTGCAAGACTTGTAATACCGGCGATAGTGAAAAAGCAGCGTTATGAGGCTTTTTCACTCATAACGCAAAACTCATAATCTAGCCGATAGTTATTAGGAGGACTAGACTCCTAAAAGCTATAAATAAAAAAATTTCCTTAACAAAGATCAAAAAATGTTCAAATGAAAAATAAGGAGAATTTTCAACAAACTGTCTGATACAGGATCCTATGAGCCAAAGAAACCTTCATCAGTAGAATAAACTTAAGTATGCTGTCGGTCAGAACAAAATTAATTAAATCTTAACAATTTTTAAAAGACCTCGTAAGTTTACTTAAAGGCATAATAGCAGTCATAACCTTTTATGATATAAGTGACAACATGTGATGTTTGCAGATGAAATCAGGTACATGAACTGAATATGTAAATGTTATTGTACATGTAGAAACATTGCTAACATAAAACATGATAAATAAATGCCACATAATTGAGCTAAATAAATAACAACAGCTTAAAAAAATGAAAAGAACACACTTAGCTTTGTAGAATTGTGTTCCATGGCATCATTGTTTCTACAGTAACAACTGAGTCAGGATCAGAATGAGACATCCCGCAAAATGTAACAGAAAAAGAAAAATAACAATAGCAATAAAAAACAGCATTTTGCGCCCTCACGAGCCTAGATAAGTCAAATTAGAAAAAGTCTGAACCCCAGGTAAGAAAAAAGTTTAAATAAACTTCCCAAACATGATTCCTATACTGAAACTGTTTAGACTGCAAAGGGAAATACACATAGACCTGACGTCAAACCATAGCTGAGAGTATCTTAAATAATGATACATACTTACCGAAGACACCCATCCACATATAGCA
Organism: Bombina bombina; assembly: GCF_027579735.1. NCBI lineage: Eukaryota > Metazoa > Chordata > Amphibia > Anura > Bombinatoridae > Bombina > Bombina bombina. The sequence goes on from NC_069500.1 coordinate 118,609,135, forward strand.
GATAGCCAAACCAGTATGGAAAACTATCAGCAGAGGTAATGGTATATGAGAGTATATCGTCAATCTGAAAAGGGAGGTAGGAGATGAATCCCTACAAACGATAAAAGAGAACCCTTAAAAAGATTTCCCGTGAGGGAAACCAAAAAAATCAATAGGCGATACTCCCTTCACATCCCTCTGACAAACACTGTACTCCGAGAGGTATTGGGCTTCAGAATGCTTTGAAGCGCTTATCATAGAAGAAATCATAAAAATCAAGCACAAACTTACTTCACCACCTCTATAGGAGGCAAAGTTTGTAAAACTGAATTGTGGGTGTGGTGAGGGGTGTATGTATAGGCATTTTGAGGTTTGGGATACTTTGCCCCTCCTGGTAGGACTGTATATGCCATAATTTACTAGCTCATGGACTCTTGCCAATTACATGAAAGAAACATTAATATATATATATAAGGGCATTAAAGCCCTTTGCCAATAAGCAGATAAAACCATGATAAAACATATTCATGTAATATTCATATTTAATAAAGATTTTAACTAGGTATTTACTGTAAATATTTCACTTTTACTAATGCAAATATGCTATGCTGTATGTGCGATGGGTGTTCAACAAAGGTGTTTGCGTGATGTCGGGTGTTTTTTCCCCACTTTTTTTTCCTCTATGATCTCTATGGGGGAATACATGCACGCGCATGCAGAAAATTTAGTTTGTTTTTTCACGCTATTCGGGTTAATGCTAGAGCACAATAAGTTTTTTTTTAGAACTTGTAATACGAACGCAACCCAGGAAGCGCAACAATGAAAATCCAAGCGGAGTTTTCACTAATACAAAAAAATATATATATATATATATACCACGCCACTTGTAATCTAGTCCTTAGGGGTCTATTTATCAAAGCTTCAATCTCAGTGCATTCGGCGGCATCAATAAACTCACCAGACATTGCTGCTGCAGATCTACATAGGATGCTCTTATTTATGAAAAAGTCTTTCGAAAACAGGCGCGTCAAGTACAACGTGATGAGCATCGGACTTTTGTTAAATAAGAGTATTAGATGTCATGAATATCCTTATTTATCTACTTTTTCCCCTTGCATGTATATCATATGAGGACTTTTTAGTCTTATTGCAACTGCATTCATACCATTTGTACATATCTCTGTTAATATTCTCCTTGAGATATATATATATATATATATATCTTGATATAGATATATTTAATATAGATACATTTTAAATAGATATTATATATATATATATATATATATATATATATATATATATATATATATATATATATATATATATATATATATATAGCTATAGCAAACTCCTGGAAGTGAATCCACCCTCCTAGGTCGTCCGCCTGGGTGCAAAAATGAAATGAATATATTGCAAACAAATGCACTCTCAGGACTTCTTAGTAGTGAGTCAAAAACCAAAATGTATTGACGTTTCGGGGTTCATACAGACCCCTTCATCAGAATAAAGAAAAGTGCCACATTACAATCTTAAATAGTAGACATGTGCATTTCATTTTGTTCCGAATTGAAATTCGGACAAATTTGTCAAATTCGGAGCTTTGGATCAATTCGAATTTCCGAATTACCGTAGCATTGAAACTAAAGAATAAATCAGAATTAGTTCGGATTTATTCATTACATTCGGATGGCCATGGACTAATCACAATTACACTAGTATTGTACAGTATATTAGGTTATATCACTCTGCTATGGGTTACACCTAATATTACAGTATATAATACTAGTCTAATACACAGCACATCCCACCTAACACATACCAAACTTCTGAATTTATGAATCGAATCCAAACCGAATACATCCGAATACATCCAAATGTATTCAAATCCGAACGAATCCGAAACAAATGCATTTGAATATATCCGAATTTGAATCGATCCGAAAACTAAATTTAAAAACATCCGAATCGGTCTAAAACGAACCGAAACAAATTTTTCTGCTGCGCACAAGTCTATTAAATAGTGTATCACAAAGTGTCACAAAAATACAAACCACCTGAGTGTACCAATTAAGTTCCTGTGTTTCACAGTGGAACGCACAACATGCGTTCCACTGAAACCGGAAGTGTGCTTACTTCCGGTTTTTCATATACCAATCTTGTCAAAAATACATTGCCCCCCAAAAAACGGCTTTAAATATACAAACTTATAATCATTTATAGTGGCCAAACCATTTAAAAAGAACCAGTTCTGTGAGGTATTTGTCATTGTCTTGATAAAGGCCTTTTAAGAGGCTGAAACGCATAGACGTGACCTGTCTGATTTACCAGAAACTCAGTCCCTCAATGCAGAGCACTCTGTGAGAAGAAAGGGATAAAAACAACGGATTTTACAGATTGCCGTAAGACTGCTACGGCCAAAGGAACCTCAGGATTGGCTTACCCTACCTATGTGACACCCGAAACCCGGAGGTACGAGGAACAACGGGAAACGACACACACGAGGCGGGCGCCTCTTTAGCGGTCCATAGAAGTCACGGAGGGAAACCAAAGCGAATATACAGCCCAAGGAAGTACATCATTGTGTGGTAAGATTACCTATAACCCCTAAAGGACTTCCAAAAAAGGAACTGAAAAACAAGTACCTGCACATCTATACATTTCTGAAGAAACCGGGGGTATTGAGACACATTGAACACCTATTTGGTGGCAAACCTAACATCCATCTACAAGGATAAATAAGAATATACTACACTAGTATTACCGCATCTTCACTTGGACTGATCTCATTAGTATTTATCTTGTTTATAGATCAAGGGATCCCACTCTCATGGACTTTTAGAACATAGCCTGTGCGCATCTCAGGGAATTTTATATTTTTTATTGTACCATTTTTATTTTAATACCACCAGTGGTTACGTATTTGCAACTTGTATTCTTTTTAATTACATTTATATTGTATCCTACAGATTGATGTATTATTGCTTCTTAGCGCATCTTTTATTTTATATCAGTCTTTTCTTGGGTAGGTTGTAGAGACCTTTCCATTTTAAAGTTGCTTAGATACATCTGAGAAGGGTTTAGTTTATATTTTGTGTTTTATCTCATTGTTATTTACCGCAATGTTTTGTGGAACAAGCGAGAGGGTCTAACCTATCACCCATGATCTTATTTCATATGGTTCTATTAGATAACCAATGTGCCAATTGAACAAATGTCTCCTAATTTGAAAGAGTAGCCTATTTTAGTGCTTATTTAGGGGGTTGTTCTCTTTTATAGCCCAGTGTCAACACCAGCTACCTATTGGATTTTAAAAGAGGGTAATCCACTCTTTCACATGAGGAATGTTTTTTTGTGTGGTGCATACTGTCTTTAGGGAATAAGGACTCCTTTGGAGCTGTTAATTCTCCATAATGTAAACACAAAAAGAAAATATATGAAGTAAGTGCATTTGGTAAGTGATTTCCATTTTTAATGAAACAATGTGTATTTCATAGGGAGAGTCATTTTCAACTTTCATATCATTGTCCAAACATGCCCTCAACTGCCTAGTCCCCACCAACTTCCGACTGAGATACCACACCTGGACCAGACTAAAACTCCAACGCCTGGTCCCAGCGGAGCTACGATTTTATTGGAAAAAAATAAATCACATGTTATTACACTACACAGTGCAGCAAATACATAAAATGCAAAATGTAGACACATCCCACGTCTTACAGCCTGCACTAATCACCAAAGCAAAAACTGAACTTGATTAGATATCGTAGAAACATTAAATAAAGTGATTACCTGGTTCACAACTAAGTTGTCCCAAAATAGGAGGATTCCATTCCACATTCTGTCCACAAGTATAGCTTGTGTGACCAGTGACAAACCCAGCTGGGCAGCTTATCTTGATACTTTGACCAATCTTATACTCTGTTTGAAAGTTTAATATTGTGATGTCCTCTGATGCTGATGGTCTGGAACATGTTGTCCCTGAAAGAAAAAAGCAAACAATGAGCATGCTCTGGGTTATTGAGTTGCAATACAACAATCTTTTGTGCATTGTAAAGGACATTGCAAGCTGGCTATACAAGAGGGGGTAAGGGGAATATGAGTGCCAAACATTATATAAGGAAACAGCAATTCTAACTCACATAAGGCAATGATGCCCTATGCCCACCAGGTAGGAGAAATAAAGGGACATTAAACTGATGGGTACAACTACAGTAGCATGGCTACTACTCACTATCCAAGTGGTTTTTCTCCTGTACTTGCAGATGTCTTTAAAGGACCAGTAAACACAGTAGATTTGCATAATCAACAAATGCAAGATAACAAGAAAAAACAATAGCATTTACTCTGAATTTCAAATGAGTAGTAAATTCTTTTCTAACACATTTCTAAGTTATGTATATTTTCACTCCCCCTATACCATGTGATAGCAATCAGCCAATCACAAATGCATATACGTATAGTCACCAGCTCCTACATGCTCAGTAGGAGCTGGTGACTCAAAAAAGTGTAAATACAAAAGACTGTGTACATTTTTTTCTAATGGAAGGAAATTGGAAAGTTGTTTAAAATTACATGCTGTATCTGAATCATGAACATTTAATAAAACCTGAGTGTCCCTTTAAAGTTGTTCTCTTATTTAATCAATTTCAGAAGCCAGCTGGTAAAGCTCTGCATCTTTATAGTGGGCTCCGCGATCTTGATGCACATATATTGTTGTATCTAGTGACAGAATCAGTGCACTTTCACAGATTAGTATAATAGAAATGATTAACTTTACATATTTGTAGTTTTTTTTACACAGTTTAAAAGTTTATATTGGCATAACAAATATAAAAAATCCCTCAGAAATAATATGGAGAAATGCAGCCACTGCAAAAAAATGTCTAGTTCCTGCTCTGTATTGTGCATGTTAACCTGGCAGCCTGACAAAAAACAGCAATATCACTGATCTGTGAATGTTCACCACTTCTGTCACAGAGTACATGCATACTTAACCCTTTGCGTCATATGGATGTAGGTACTATGTAACACATACACTTTGCATAACATACTGTGTTGACATAGTATCTATGTTCAACACACTGGCACATGTTGCAGTCCTCGCTGCCAAAGCTGAAGGCCACTGGGCGCAGAAGGCATCTGCCTTCATATAGAGTAAGGGAGCACTGATAATGCGCTCTGACCATAGGAAGCTAGATCGCTATATTGATACAGACAGTATTCTACACTGTGTTTCTCTTAGTAGACCCAAATAGATTTTGATGCTTTCACACTACCGTGTACGTTTTTGAACCAATGAATTTGAAGAAGTCTCAAATGTAAGACATACAGGGCTCAATGTGCTTAGCAGCGTAAGCTTTTGAGCCCTTGCTTCCCACAATGTAAGAAGGAGCAGTCACCAGATCGCTGCTTCTTACAATCTCCTCCACCTCTGAGATGGTGCTTGACAGCCAATAAAAACTGACTAACAAGTTCCCTGCCTGAGAACCTTGTCTAACTTCATGTTTGTAAATTTGGGTCATTGTGTTAGTTTTGCATTTATTTGTTTTTTATCACATGAAAGAGAATAACAATTTACCTACTGTTTTGGTACTAATTTAGAGCTAGGTTACAAGTGGAAGCACTATTTTGCACTCCCACTCAATCGTTAACTTTGCTAGATGGAGGTTTTCTGTGTGTTCGTTTTATAAACTAAAAATAGAAAGTTAGCACACAAGCAAAAACCTAACGCACGCTGAAAGATGAACTTTGTGAATATAGCGTCCGCGTTAACGTATTCTCACATATACTTCAATGGAGTGCACAAACTGAAAAAAACCTAAACACCCATACTCAAGCGTTATTCCGACTGTGTTTATTCAAGAGCATTAAAGTGGACATGAAATATTAATATTTCACATTCCAATGTTCTTCACATAGCTTGAGAGTGCAGTCCATTTTCATGTTTTGTATGTGTATATGGAGATTACATAAGGCCTGTGCACCCTTGTGTGGTTGCCAGTTTGTTTGATTGATTGAAATTATTTATGGTTATAGATATATACAGTTATATATAGGAATATATATTTAAAAATACTTAGAACATATTCCCTTATGTGAAGAACATTGAAATGGGAAATATTTACAATAAATATAGTTAAAACCATTATTAAATATTAATATTGAATAAAAACATTTTTCATGTTTCCAGGTATTTGACTTCAAATGGCTCTAATGTACATATATGTATGTATATATTTGTGTACATATGTATTTGTGTCTATATGTGTTTATATGTACAGTATGTAAATACATATATACACATATAGATACATCTAAACATCTATACTCGCATATACAAACATATATACAGTATATATATATATATATATATATATATATATATACATACACAAATTTAGACGTGTTTGTATGCATATAAATGTTAAAGCCCTTTGCAACCCTTTTTTTTTTTTCAAGCAGCTTATACAATCTATCTTTGACCCCTTATAACTTTTTTTATTAATTATTTTTTTAATCCTTTTTTTCATACACTTTTTATATGTGTTACTGTACTTTTACATGTATTTATGTTGTGTTTAATGTAACTTTTTTCTTCCCCTACCCTTTACGAGAGCTCTGAAGTTGCGCTAACCTGACACAGGTTAAATTCAATTGTGCTCAAGCGAATGTGTTTACTTTCAACTTGTAATACAAAGCTATTTCCATTATGCGCAAAAAGACAGAAAAAAACTTATATCGCTTGCACGCTACCACTCGTAATCAACTGAGAAATTTCATCTCTTTAGATTATGGTGTTGGTTTAACCACATTTTACCATTCAATAAAGAGAATATTTTCTTAAAAATCTGTCCTTCAGTGACTCTAGACAATAAAATAAACATATAGGGGTCAATGGCAATTCTTTAGAAGAAAAAAAAAAATACTTATCAACGGATTTATCTACAAAAATCCTCATATACATTAATGGTGATTTTCTGTTGAATATCATTAGATACGTTTTGCTAAAGAATGATGATCATATATTAGTATTTTGGTTATGTTTTTTTTTTTTGCATCAGAAGTTATTCACTGCACATAAAATAAATGATTTAAAGCATTTAAAAGAGCAATTTTGTTAGAAAAGTGTGCATTGATTTGCAGATTTGTGACTATGGATTTGCGTTCACAACATGCGGGCCGATCCAATGGATTTGCAAAGATCTTAGTGAGTTGTACATTCACGAGAAGTAATCCAACTCTGAAAATTGCCGAATGCGGCTTGTGTACACTGTCTTGACCCAAATGTTTTGAATACACACCCCTACTTGTGATATATATATATATATATATATATATATATATATATATTTTGCTTTAGGGATGGCTATAAGCAAACTCCTGAACATATTAATCAATCACTGTGTAGTGCACATAATGCACACCAGCCTCTCTGGGTGGAAGTGGAAACACAGCAGATATTAGAGTTAAAGGGACAGTAAAGTCAAACTTGAATGATCATGATTCAGAGCATGCAACTTTAAGTAACTTTCTATTTCACTTCCATTTATCAATTATGTTTAGTTTCATTGGCATATTTTGTTAAAGATTAACATTAGGTGTGCTCAGGGTCGTGCATGTGGCAACAGTGTTTGCAACAATGTTCACAGCAATCAATGCTATACATAGTTGCAAACCCTGCTGCCGCAGAGTGTCTGTAGCATTCTATGGCAGCAGTGCTTGTAAATATGTATAACATTGCTATAAACATTGTTACAAACGCTGCGGCCAGATGGCTAAGGATGGCTAAGGACATGTGCACGCTCCTGAGCTCACCTAGAGTTACTGTTTGACAAAGGATACTAAAAGAACTAAGCAAAATTGATAGAAGAAATTTAGAAAGTTGTTTAAAATTGAATGTTCTTTTGAACCCATTTAAAGGTATACGTAACCCCAAAATTCTGTGATCCAAACAGAACATAACATTTCAAAAAAAGTTTTCAATTTACTTCTATTTTCAAATTTGCTTTGTTCCTATTATATTTTTTGTTGCAGAGATATGTAGGTAGGCATCTAGAGCACTACATGGCAGGAAATAGTCTCTCATCTAGTGCTCTTGTAAATGGATAATATTCTTGCAAAACTGCTGACATATAGTGCTTCAGAAATGGGCCAGCGCTGAGCATTCATCCCTGCTTTTCAACAAAATATACCAAGAGAACAAAGAAAAATTGATAATATAAGTAAAACAGAATGTTAATTGTAACAGCTGGGGGTTCTATGTCGATATCTCAGTTGTAGTCTTTTAGGTGAATCTATTGGTTAGTTTTTAATTAACCAAATGTGTATATAATGTTGCAATTTGTAATGAAATCCATCTGCTTTGTATCTGAAGAAACGACCCTTTGCGGGTTGAGAAACGCGTCATTAAAGCTTGTTTTTTTATATTTACCTTTGGAAGTTGTTCACCCCCCTTTTCAATCCAGTACTGTTAAGTTATATTAGCTAACAGACTTTCTTTTTTACAAACTAAACACCACACGGCTACAGCTGAAGGTGCTTACAGAGCCATCCACTAAAGATAACAGGGAGATCCTGAGAAGGCTCACCATTATACAGTGTACTAGCCGCTGATTAAAGTGCTAGCAGGCGAGATTGCACTGGTCATAGTACAGTGCAACAACTTTCGGTAAGCGCATTACCTGTTTACACCCAACTGCTTTGAAAAAACGTTATTACGCTATGTGGAGCCCTCTCTCTGTTTTCTACAGCTGAAGGTGCCTACAGAGCCATCCACAAAAGAAAAAGGGAGATCCTGAGAAGGCGTACCATCACACAGTGTACTAGCCGCTGATTAAAGTGCTAGCTGGCGAGATTGCACTGGTCACAGTACAGTGCAACTACTTTTGGTAAGCATATTTCCTGTTAACACCTAACCACTTTGAAAAAACGTTATTACGCTATGTGGCGCCCTCTTTCTATTTGTATTTTATAACAGTGATATCCCTGCTCTCTGGGACCAGGAGGAGCTGCCTTGTCAAGGACCCCCGAGTGTGATTTCAATATCTGGACACTAGCTGTTGCGATCACACCGTGAAAGTCGGATACGGTATTTGCTTTTGATGCAAATACTAGTTACATATTGTTTCACTCAAATCAATAGATATTTTGTGACAGCGCGCCTTTATATCCCCTTCTGGGATATTATAGATTATTCAATTTGTTGTTTTAAATCACATGCTCTATTTGAATCACAAAAGATACATTTTGGTTGTCCTATCCCTTTAAGTTTCATTTTGACTTTACTGCCCCTTTAAATGATAGAAAAAGCAGGGAACAAATGAAAGTGCATTGTTTTGTACATATACAGTACATAGTTTAAACATTTTCAGCCAGATTACGAGTGAAGCGCTAACAGTTACGCACAAGCAAAAAGGGGTTTATTGTGAGTGTTTGTGTGAGTTGAGTTTATCGCTTGTATTACAAGTTGAAAGTTCATCGCTTGAGCGCAATTAAAGTTAGTGCTCAGGTTAGCGCATCCTTAGACCTCAACAAAAACGTGTAACAAAACCCATAAAAAATAAATTACAAAGTACAGTTACACTCATAATAACACCATCTAATAAACATTGTTCAAAAAATAAATATTGCATTAACATTTTATAAGGGCTCAAAGATATGAGGGGGCCTATTTATGAAAGGCCGGTCCGATATGATCCGATCAGCGTATCATGTCCGACAGACCTCGCTGAATGCGGCGAGCAATACGCTCTCCGCATTCAGCATTGCACCAGCAGCTCTTGTGAACTGCTGGTGCAACGCCGCCCCCTGCAGGGGGGTGTCAATCAACCCGATCGTATTCGATCGGGTTGAATTGCGGCGATGTCTGTCCGCGTCCTCAGAGCAGGTGGACAGGTTATGGAGCAGCGCTCTTTAGGTATTGGAAAAAAAAGGCAAGCAAAGGACTTTAACATAGAGATACATACATATACATGTCTAAAGATATACATGTGTGTGTATATATATATATATGTGTGTGTGTGTGTGTATATATATATATATATGTGTGTGTGTGTGTGTGTATATATATATATATGTGTGTGTGTGTGTGTG